>NC_133801.1:864156-935434 GCF_043250625.1 Sebastes fasciatus
TCTGTTATACGTAACGACGGTCTGTTATACGTAGCTACAGTCTGTTATACGTAGCGACAGTCTGTTATACGTAGCGACGGTCTATTATACGTAACGACGGTCTGTTATACGTAGCGACAGTCTGTTATACGTAGCGACGGTCTGTTATACGTAACGACAATCTGTTATACGTAGCGACGGTCCGTTATACGTAGCGACGGTCCGTTATACGTAGCGTCGGTCTGTTATACGTAACGACGGTCCGTTATACGTAGCGTCGGTCCGTTATACGTAACAACGGTCCGTTATACTTAGCGACGGTCCGTTATACGTAGCGACGGTCCGTTATACTTAGCGACGGTCCGTTATACGTAGCGACGGTCCGTTATACGTAGCGACGGTCCGTTATACGTAGCGACGGTCTGTTACACTCAGCGACGGTCCGTTATACGTAGCGATGGTCTGTTATAGTTAGCGATGGTCTGTTACACATAGCGACGGTCCTTTATACGTAGCGACAGTCTGTTATACGTAGCGACAGTCTGTTATACGTAGCGACGGTCCATTATACGTAGCGACGGTCTGTTACACATAGCGACGGTCTGTTATACGTAGCGACAGTCTGTTATACGTAGCGACGGTCCTTTATACGTAGCGACGGTCCATTATACGTAGCGACGGTCTGTTACACATAGCGACGGTCTGTTATACGTAGCGACAGTCTGTTATACGTAGCGACGGTCCTTTATACGTAGCGACAGTCTGTTATACGTAGCGACAGTCTGTTATACGTAGCGACGGTCCTTTATACGTAGCGACAGTCTGTTATACGTAGCGACGGTCCTTTATACGTAGCGACAGTCTGTTATATGTAGCGACGGTCCTTTATACGTAGCGACGGTCTGTTACACATAGCGACGGTCCGTTATACTTAGCGACAGTCTGTTATACTTAGCGACGGTCTGTTATACTTAGCGAGGGTCTGTTATACGTAGCGTCAGTCTGTTATACGTAACGACAATCTGTTATACGTAGCAACGGTCTGTTATACGTTACGACAGTCCGTTATACGTAGTGACGGTCTATTATACGTAGCAACGGTCTATTATACGTAGCGACGGTCTGTTATATGTAGCGACGGTCTGTTATACGTAACGACAATCTGTTATACGTAGCGACGGTCCGTTATACGTAGCGACGGTCCGTTATACGTAGCGTCGGTCTGTTATACGTAACGACGGTCCTTTATACGTAGCGACGGTCCATTATACGTAGCGACGGTCTGTTACACATAGCGACGGTCTGTTATACGTAGCGACAGTCTGTTATACGTAGCGACAGTCTGTTATACGTAGCGACGGTCCTTTATACGTAGCGACAGTCTGTTATACGTAGCGACGGTCCTTTATACGTAGCGACAGTCTGTTATACGTAGCGACGGTCCTTTATACGTAGCGACAGTCTGTTATACGTAGCGACGGTCCGTTATACGTAACAACGGTCCGTTATACGTAGCGACGGTCCGTTATACGTAGCGACGGTCTGTTACACTCAGCGACGGTCCGTTATACGTAGCGATGGTCTGTTATAGTTAGCGATGGTCTGTTACACATAGCGACGGTCCTTTATACGTAGCGACGGTCCATTATACGTAGCGACGGTCTGTTACACATAGCGACGGTCTGTTATACGTAGCGACAGTCTGTTATACGTAGCGACAGTCTGTTATACGTAGCGACGGTCCTTTATACGTAGCGACAGTCTGTTATACGTAGCGACAGTCTGTTATACGTAGCGACGGTCCTTTATACGTAGCGACAGTCTGTTATACGTAGCGACGGTCCATTATACGTAGCGACAGTCTGTTACACATAGCGACGTCTGTTATACGTAGCGACAGTCTGTTATACGTAGCGACAGTCTGTTATACGTAGCGACGGTCCTTTATACGTAGCGACAGTCTGTTATACGTAGCGACAGTCTGTTATACGTAGCGACGGTCCTTTATACGTAGCGACAGTCTGTTATACGTAGCGACGGTCCTTTATACGTAGCAACAGTCTGTTATATGTAGCGACGGTCCTTTATACGTAGCGACGGTCCGTTACACATAGCGACGGTCCGTTATACTTAGCGACGGTCTGTTATACGTAACGACGGTCTGTTATACGTAGCTACAGTCTGTTATACGTAGCGACAGTCTGTTATACGTAGCGACGGTCTATTATACGTAACGACGGTCTGTTATACGTAGCGACAGTCTGTTATACGTAGCGACGGTCTGTTATACGTAACGACAATCTGTTATACGTAGCGACGGTCCGTTATACGTAGCGACGGTCCGTTATACGTAGCGTCGGTCTGTTATACGTAACGACGGTCCGTTATACGTAGCGTCGGTCCGTTATACGTAACAACGGTCCGTTATACTTAGCGACGGTCCGTTATACGTAGCGACGGTCCGTTATACTTAGCGACGGTCCGTTATACGTAGCGACGGTCCGTTATACGTAGCGACGGTCCGTTATACGTAGCGACGGTCTGTTACACTCAGCGACGGTCCGTTATACGTAGCGATGGTCTGTTATAGTTAGCGATGGTCTGTTACACATAGCGACGGTCCTTTATACGTAGCGACAGTCTGTTATACGTAGCGACAGTCTGTTATACGTAGCGACGGTCCATTATACGTAGCGACGGTCTGTTACACATAGCGACGGTCTGTTATACGTAGCGACAGTCTGTTATACGTAGCGACAGTCTGTTATACGTAGCGACGGTCCTTTATACGTAGCGACAGTCTGTTATACGTAGCGACAGTCTGTTATACGTAGCGACGGTCCTTTATACGTAGCGACAGTCTGTTATACGTAGCGACGGTCCTTTATACGTAGCGACGGTCCATTATACGTAGCGACGGTCTGTTACACATAGCGACGGTCTGTTATACGTAGCGACAGTCTGTTATACGTAGCGACAGTCTGTTATACGTAGCGACGGTCCTTTATACGTAGCGACAGTCTGTTATACGTAGCGACAGTCTGTTATACGTAGCGACGGTCCTTTATACGTAGCGACAGTCTGTTATAAGTAGCGACGGTCCTTTATACGTAGCGACAGTCTGTTATATGTAGCGACGGTCCTTTATACGTAGCGACGGTCTGTTACACATAGCGACGGTCCGTTATAGTTAGCGACAGTCTGTTATACTTAGCGACGGTCTGTTATACTTAGCGAGGGTCTGTTATACGTAGCGTCAGTCTGTTATACGTAACGACAATCTGTTATACGTAGCAACGGTCTGTTATACGTTACGACAGTACGTTATACGTAGTGACGGTCTATTATACGTAGCAACGGTCTATTATACGTAGCGACGGTCTGTTATATGTAGCGACGGTCTGTTATACGTAACGACAATCTGTTATACGTAGCGACGGTCCGTTATACGTAGCGACGGTCCGTTATACGTAGCGTCGGTCTGTTATACGTAACGACGGTCCGTTATACGTAGCGTCGGTCCGTTATACGTAACGACGGTCCGTTATACTTAGCGACGGTCCGTTATACGTAGCGACGGTCCGTTATACTTAGCGACGGTCCGTTATACGTAGCGACGGTCTGTTATACGTAGCGACGGTCCGTTATACGTAGCGACGGTCTGTTACACTCAGCGACGGTCTGTTATACGTAGCGATGGTCTGTTATAGTTAGCGACGGTCTGTTACACATAGCGACGGTCCTTTATACGTAGCGACAGTCTGTTATACGTAGCGACGGTCTGTTATACGTAACGACAATCTGTTATACGTAGCGACGGTCCGTTATACGTAGCGACGGTCCGTTATACGTAACAACGGTCCGTTATACGTAGCGACGGTCCGTTATACTTAGTGACGGTCCGTTATACGTAGCGACGGTCCTTTATACGTAGCGACGGTCCATTATACGTAGCGACGGTCTGTTACACATAGCGACGGTCTGTTATACGTAGCGACAGTCTGTTATACGTAGCGACAGTCTGTTATACGTAGCGACGGTCCTTTATACGTAGCGACAGTCTGTTATACATAGCGACGGTCCTTTATACGTAGCGACAGTCTGTTATACGTAGCGACGGTCCTTTATACGTAGCGACAGTCTGTTATACGTAGCGACGGTCCGTTATACGTAACAACGGTCCGTTATACGTAGCGACGGTCCGTTATACGTAGCGACGGTCTGTTACACTCAGCGACGGTCCGTTATACGTAGCGATGGTCTGTTATAGTTAGCGATGGTCTGTTACACATAGCGACGGTCCTTTATACGTAGCGACGGTCCATTATACGTAGCGACGGTCTGTTACACATAGCGACGGTCTGTTATACGTAGCGACAGTCTGTTATACGTAGCGACAGTCTGTTATACGTAGCGACGGTCCTTTATACGTAGCGACAGTCTGTTATACGTAGCGACAGTCTGTTATACGTAGCGACGGTCCTTTATACGTAGCGACAGTCTGTTATACGTAGCGACGGTCCATTATACGTAGCGACAGTCTGTTACACATAGCGACGTCTGTTATACGTAGCGACAGTCTGTTATACGTAGCGACAGTCTGTTATACGTAGCGACGGTCCTTTATACGTAGCGACAGTCTGTTATACGTAGCGACAGTCTGTTATACGTAGCGACGGTCCTTTATACGTAGCGA
This sequence comes from Sebastes fasciatus, assembly GCF_043250625.1. Lineage (NCBI taxonomy): Eukaryota > Metazoa > Chordata > Actinopteri > Perciformes > Sebastidae > Sebastes > Sebastes fasciatus. Next base: position 868,832 of record NC_133801.1, read on the forward strand.
CAGTCTGTTATACGTAGCGACGGTCCTTTATACGTAGCAACAGTCTGTTATATGTAGCGACGGTCCTTTATACGTAGCGACGGTCCGTTACACATAGCGACGGTCCGTTATACTTAGCGACGGTCTGTTATACGTAACGACGGTCTGTTATACGTAGCTACAGTCTGTTATACGTAGCGACAGTCTGTTATACGTAGCGACGGTCTATTATACGTAACGACGGTCTGTTATACGTAGCGACAGTCTGTTATACGTAGCGACGGTCTGTTATACGTTACGACGGTCCGTTATACGTAGCGACGGTCTATTATACGTAACGACGGTCTGTTATACGTAACGACGGTCCGTTATACGTAGCGTCGGTCCGTTATACGTAACAACGGTCCGTTATACTTAGCGACGGTCCGTTATACGTAGCGACGGTCCGTTATATTTAGCGACGGTCCGTTATACGTAGCGACGGTCCGTTATACGTAGCGACGGTCTGTTACACTCAGCGACGGTCCGTTATACGTAGCGATGGTCTGTTATAGTTAGCGATGGTCTGTTACACATAGCGACGGTCCTTTATACGTAGCGACAGTCTGTTATACGTAGCGACAGTCTGTTATACGTAGCGACGGTCCATTATACGTAGCGACGGTCTGTTACACATAGCGACGGTCTGTTATACGTAGCGACGGTCCTTTATACGTAGCGACAGTCTGTTATACGTAGCGACAGTCTGTTATACGTAGCGACGGTCCTTTATACGTAGCGACGGTCCATTATACGTAGCGACGGTCTGTTACACATAGCGACGGTCTGTTATACGTAGCGACAGTCTGTTATACGTAGCGACGGTCCTTTATACGTAGCGACAGTCGGTTATACGTAGCGACAGTCTGTTATACGTAGCGACGGTCCTTTATACGTAGCGACAGTCTGTTATACGTAGCGACGGTCCTTTATACGTAGCGACAGTCTGTTATATGTAGCGACGGTCCTTTATACGTAGCGACGGTCTGTTACACATAGCGACGGTCCGTTATACTTAGCGACAGTCTGTTATACTTAGCGACGGTCTGTTATACTTAGCGAGGGTCTGTTATACGTAGCGTCAGTCTGTTATACGTAACGACAATCTGTTATACGTAGCAACGGTCTGTTATACGTTACGACAGTCCGTTATACGTAGTGACGGTCTATTATACGTAGCAACGGTCTATTATACGTAGCGACGGTCTGTTATATGTAGCGACGGTCTGTTATACGTAACGACAATCTGTTATACGTAGCGACGGTCCGTTATACGTAGCGACGGTCCGTTATACGTAGCGTCGGTCTGTTATACGTAACGACGGTCCGTTATACGTAGCGTCGGTCCGTTATACGTAACGACGGTCCGTTATACTTAGCGACGGTCCGTTATACGTAGCGACGGTCCGTTATACTTAGCGACGGTCCGTTATACGTAGCGACGGTCCGTTATACGTAGCGACGGTCCGTTATACGTAGCGACGGTCTGTTACACTCAGCGACGGTCTGTTATACGTAGCGATGGTCTGTTATAGTTAGCGACGGTCTGTTACACATAGCGACGGTCCTTTATACGTAGCGACAGTCTGTTATACGTAGCGACGGTCTGTTATACGTAACGACAATCTGTTATACGTAGCGACGGTCCGTTATACGTAGCGACGGTCCGTTATACGTAACAACGGTCCGTTATACGTAGCGACGGTCCGTTATACTTAGTGACGGTCCGTTATACGTAGCGACGGTCCTTTATACGTAGCGACGGTCCATTATACGTAGCGACGGTCTGTTACACATAGCGACGGTCTGTTATACGTAGCGACAGTCTGTTATACGTAGCGACAGTCTGTTATACGTAGCGACGGTCCTTTATACGTAGCGACAGTCTGTTATACGTAGCGACGGTCCTTTATACGTAGCGACAGTCTGTTATACGTAGCGACGGTCCTTTATACGTAGCGACAGTCTGTTATACGTAGCGACGGTCCGTTATACGTAACAACGGTCCGTTATACGTAGCGACGGTCCGTTATACGTAGCGACGGTCTGTTACACTCAGCGACGGTCCGTTATACGTAGCGATGGTCTGTTATAGTTAGCGATGGTCTGTTACACATAGCGACGGTCCTTTATACGTAGCGACGGTCCATTATACGTAGCGACGGTCTGTTACACATAGCGACGGTCTGTTATACGTAGCGACAGTCTGTTATACGTAGCGACGGTCCTTTATACGTAGCGACAGTCTGTTATACGTAGCGACAGTCTGTTATACGTAGCGACGGTCCTTTATACGTAGCGACAGTCTGTTATACGTAGCGACGGTCTGTTATACGTAGCGACAGTCTGTTATACGTAGCGACAGTCTGTTATACGTAGCGACGGTCCTTTATACGTAGCGACAGTCTGTTATACGTAGCGACAGTCTGTTATACGTAGCGACGGTCCTTTATACGTAGCGACAGTCTGTTATACGTAGCGACGGTCCTTTATACGTAGCAACAGTCTGTTATATGTAGCGACGGTCCTTTATACGTAGCGACGGTCCGTTACACATAGCGACGGTCCGTTATACTTAGCGACGGTCTGTTATACGTAACGACGGTCTGTTATACGTAGCTACAGTCTGTTATACGTAGCGACAGTCTGTTATACGTAGCGACGGTCTATTATACGTAACGACGGTCTGTTATACGTAGCGACAGTCTGTTATACGTAGCGACGGTCCTTTATACGTAGCGACAGTCTTATACGTAGCGACAGTCCTTTATACGTAGCGACAGTCTGTTATACGTAGCGACAGTCCTTTATACGTAGCGACAGTCTGTTATACGTAGCGACGGTCCTTTATACGTAGCAACAGTCTGTTATATGTAGCGACGGTCCTTTATACGTAGCGACAGTCTGTTATACGTAGCGACGGTCCGTTATACGTAACAACGGTCCGTTATACGTAGCGACGGTCCGTTATACGTAGCGACGGTCTGTTACACTCAGCGACGGTCCGTTATACGTAGCGATGGTCTGTTATAGTTAGCGATGGTCTGTTACACATAGCGACGGTCCTTTATACGTAGCGACAGTCTGTTATACGTAGCGACAGTCTGTTATACGTAGCGACGGTCCGTTATACGTAGCGACGGTCTGTTACACATAGCGACAGTCTGTTATACGTAGCGACAGTCTGTTATACGTAGCGACGGTCCGTTATACGTAGCGACGGTCTGTTACACATAGCGACGGTCTGTTATACGTAGCGACAGTCTGTTATACGTAGCGACGGTCCATTATACGTAGCGACGGTCTGTTACACTTAGCGACGGTCTGTTATACGTAGCGACAGTCTGTTATACGTAGCGACGGTCCTTTATACGTAGCGACAGTCTGTTATACGTAGCGACGGTCTATTATACGTAGCAACGGTCTATTATACGTAGCGATGGTCTGTTATAGTTAGCGACGGTCTGTTACACAAAGCGACGGTCCTTTATACGTAGCGAAAGTCTGTTATACGTAGCGACGGTCTGTTATACATAGCGACGGTCCGTTATACGTAACAACGGTCCGTTATACGTAGCGACGGTCCGTTATACGTAGCGACGGTCCGTTATACTTAGCGACGGTCCGTTATACGTAGCGACGGTCCGTTATACGTAGCGACGGTCCGTTATACGTAGCGACGGTCTGTTACACTCAGCGACGGTCTGTTATACGTAGCGATGGTCTGTTATAGTTAGCGACGGTCTGTTACACATAGCGACGGTCCTTTATACGTAGCGACAGTCTGTTATACGTAGCGACGGTCCATTATACGTAGCGACGGTCTGTTACACATAGCGACGGTCTGTTATACGTAGCGACAGTCTGTTATACGTAGCGACGGTCCATTATACGTAGCGACGGTCTGTTACACATAGCGACGGTCTGTTATACGTAGCGACAGTCTGTTATACGTAGCGACGGTCCTTTATACGTAGCGACAGTCTGTTATACGTAGCGACGGTCTATTATACGTAGCAACGGTCTATTATACGTAGCGATGGTCTGTTATAGTTAGCGACGGTCTGTTACACATAGCGACGGTCCTTTATACGTAGCGACAGTCTGTTATACGTAGCGACGGTCTGTTATACGTAACGACAATCTGTTATACGTAGCGACGGTCCGTTATACATAGCGACGGTCCGTTATACGTAACAACGGTCCGTTATACGTAGCGACGGTCCGTTATACGTAGCGACGGTCCGTTATACTTAGCGACGGTCCGTTATACGTAGCGACGGTCCGTTATACGTAGCGACGGTCCGTTATACGTAGCGACGGTCTGTTACACTCAGCGACGGTCTGTTATACGTAGCGATGGTCTGTTATAGTTAGCGACGGTCTGTTACACATAGCGACGGTCCTTTATACGTAGCGACAGTCTGTTATACGTAGCGACGGTCTGTTATACGTAACGACAATCTGTTATACGTAGCGACGGTCCGTTATACGTAGCGACGGTCCGTTATACGTAACAACGGTCCGTTATACGTAGCGACGGTCCGTTATACTTATCGACGGTCCGTTATACGTAGCGACGGTCCTTTATACGTAGCGACGGTCCATTATACGTAGCGACGGTCTGTTACACATAGCGACGGTTTGTTATACGTAGCGACAGTCTGTTATACGTAGCGACGGTCCATTATACGTAGCGACGGTCTGTTACACATAGCGACGGTCTGTTATACGTAGCGACAGTCTGTTATACGTAGCGACGGTCCTTTATACGTAGCGACAGTCTGTTATACGTAGCGACGGTCTATTATACGTAGCAACGTTCTATTATACGTAGCGATGGTCTGTTATAGTTAGCGACGGTCTGTTACACATAGCGACGGTCCTTTATACGTAGCGACAGTCTGTTATACGTAGCGACGGTCCGTTATACGTAACGACAATCTGTTATACGTAGCGACGGTCCGTTATACATAGCGACGGTCCGTTATACGTAACAACGGTCCGTTATACGTAGCGACGGTCCGTTATACGTAGCGACGGTCCGTTATACTTAGCGACGGTCCGTTATACGTAGCGACGGTCCGTTATACGTAGCGACGGTCCGTTATACTTAGCGACGGTCCGTTATACGTAGCGACTGTCCGTTATACGTAGCGACGGTCCGTTATACGTAGCGACGGTCTGTTACACTCAGCGACGGTCTGTTATACGTAGCGATGGTCTGTTATAGTTAGCGACGGTCTGTTACACATAGCGACGGTCCTTTATACGTAGCGACAGTCTGTTATACGTAGCGACGGTCTGTTATACGTAACGACAATCTGTTATACGTAGCCACGGTCCGTTATACTTAGCGACGGTCCGTTATACGTAGCGACGGTCCTTTATACGTAGCGACGGTCCATTATACGTAGCGACGGTCTGTTACACATAGCGACGGTCTGTTATACGTAGCGACAGTCTGTTATACGTAGCGACAGTCTGTTATACGTAGCGACGGTCCTTTATACGTAGCGACAGTCTGTTATACGTAGCGACGGTCCTTTATACGTAGCGACAGTCTGTTATACGTAGCGACGGTCCTTTATACGTAGCGACAGTCTGTTATACGTAGCGACGGTCCGTTATACGTAACAACGGTCCGTTATACGTAGCGACGGTCCGTTATACGTAGCGACGGTCTGTTACACTCAGCGACGGTCCGTTATACGTAGCGATGGTCTGTTATAGTTAGCGATGGTCTGTTACACATAGCGACGGTCCTTTATACGTAGCGACGGTCCATTATACGTAGCGACGGTCTGTTACACATAGCGACGGTCTGTTATACGTAGCGACAGTCTGTTATACGTAGCGACAGTCTGTTATACGTAGCGACGGTCCTTTATACGTAGCGACGGTCTGTTACACTCAGCGACGGTCTGTTATACGTAGCGATGGTCTGTTATAGTTAGCGACGGTCTGTTACACATAGCGACGGTCCTTTATACGTAGCGACAGTCTGTTATACGTAGCGACGGTCTGTTATACGTAACGACAATCTGTTATACTTATCGACGGTCCGTTATACGTAGCGACGGTCCTTTATACGTAGCGACGGTCCATTATACGTAGCGACGGTCTGTTATAGTTAGCGACGGTCTGTTACACATAGCGACGGTCCTTTATACGTAGCGACAGTCTGTTATACGTAGCGACGGTCTGTTATACGTAACGACAATCTGTTATACGTAGCGACGGTCCGTTATACGTAGCGACGGTCCGTTATACGTAACAACGGTCCGTTATACGTAGCGACGGTCCGTTATACTTATCGACGGTCCGTTATACGTAGCGACGGTCCTTTATACGTAGCGACGGTCCATTATACGTAGCGACGGTCTGTTACACATAGCGACGGTCCGTTATACGTAGCGACAGTCTGTTATACGTAGCGACGGTCCATTATACGTAGCGACGGTCTGTTACACATAGCGACGGTCCGTTATACGTAGCGACAGTCTGTTATACGTAGCGACGGTCCTTTATACGTAGCGACAGTCTGTTATACGTAGCGACGGTCTATTATACGTAGCAACGGTCTATTATACGTAGCGATGGTCTGTTATAGTTAGCGACGGTCTGTTACACATAGCGACGGTCCTTTATACGTAGCGACAGTCTGTTATACGTAGCGACGGTCTGTTATACGTAACGACAATCTGTTATACGTAGCGACGGTCCGTTATACGTAGCGACGGTCCGTTATACGTAACAACGGTCCGTTATACTTAGCGACGGTCCGTTATACTTAGTGACGGTCCGTTATACGTAGCGACGGTCCTTAATACGTAGCGACGGTCCATTATACGTAGCGACTGTCTGTTACACATAGCGACGGTCTGTTATACGTAGCGACAGTCTGTTATACGTAGCGACAGTCTGTTATACGTAGCGACGGTCCTTTATACGTAGCGACAGTCTGTTATACGTAGCGACGGTCCTTTATACGTAGCGACAGTCTGTTATACGTAGCGACGGTCCTTTATACGTAGCGACAGTCTGTTATACGTAGCGACAGTCTGTTATACGTAGCGACGGTCCTTTATACGTAGCGACAGTCTGTTATACGTAGCGACGGTCCTTTATACGTAGCGACAGTCTGTTATACGTAGCGACGGTCCTTTATACGTAGCGACAGTCTGTTATACGTAGCGACGGTCCGTTATACGTAACAACGGTCCGTTATGCGTAGCGACGGTCCGTTATACGTAGCGACGGTCTGTTACACTCAGCGACGGTCCGTTATACGTAGCGATGGTCTGTTATAGTTAGCGATGGTCTGTTACACATAGCGACGGTCCTTTATACGTAGCGACGGTCCATTATACGTAGCGACGGTCTGTTACACATAGCGACGGTCTGTTATACGTAGCGACAGTCTGTTATACGTAGCGACAGTCTGTTATACGTAGCGACGGTCCTTTATACGTAGCGACAGTCTGTTATACGTAGCGACAGTCTGTTATACGTAGCGACGGTCCTTTATACGTAGCGACAGTCTGTTATACGTAGCGACGGTCCATTATACGTAGCGACGGTCTGTTACACTTAGCGACGGTCTGTTATACGTAGCGACAGTCTGTTATACGTAGCGACGGTCCTTTATACGTAGCGACAGTCTGTTATACGTAGCGACGGTCTATTATACGTAGCAACGGTCTATTATACGTAGCGATGGTCTGTTATAGTTAGCGACGGTCTGTTACACAAAGCGACGGTCCTTTATACGTAGCGAAAGTCTGTTATACGTAGCGACGGTCTGTTATACATAGCGACGGTCCGTTATACGTAACAACGGTCCGTTATACGTAGCGACGGTCCGTTATACGTAGCGACGGTCCGTTATACTTAGCGACGGTCCGTTATACGTAGCGACGGTCCGTTATACGTAGCGACGGTCCGTTATACGTAGCGACGGTCTGTTACACTCAGCGACGGTCTGTTATACGTAGCGATGGTCTGTTATAGTTAGCGACGGTCTGTTACACATAGCGACGGTCCTTTATACGTAGCGACAGTCTGTTATACGTAGCGACGGTCCATTATACGTAGCGACGGTCTGTTACACATAGCGACGGTCTGTTATACGTAGCGACAGTCTGTTATACGTAGCGACGGTCCATTATACGTAGCGACGGTCTGTTACACATAGCGACGGTCTGTTATACGTAGCGACAGTCTGTTATACGTAGCGACGGTCCTTTATACGTAGCGACAGTCTGTTATACGTAGCGACGGTCTATTATACGTAGCAACGGTCTATTATACGTAGCGATGGTCTGTTATAGTTAGCGACGGTCTGTTACACATAGCGACGGTCCTTTATACGTAGCGACAGTCTGTTATACGTAGCGACGGTCTGTTATACGTAACGACAATCTGTTATACGTAGCGACGGTCCGTTATACATAGCGACGGTCCGTTATACGTAACAACGGTCCGTTATACGTAGCGACGGTCCGTTATACGTAGCGACGGTCCGTTATACTTAGCGACGGTCCGTTATACGTAGCGACGGTCCGTTATACGTAGCGACGGTCCGTTATACGTAGCGACGGTCTGTTACACTCAGCGACGGTCTGTTATACGTAGCGATGGTCTGTTATAGTTAGCGACGGTCTGTTACACATAGCGACGGTCCTTTATACGTAGCGACAGTCTGTTATACGTAGCGACGGTCTGTTATACGTAACGACAATCTGTTATACGTAGCGACGGTCCGTTATACGTAGCGACGGTCCGTTATACGTAACAACGGTCCGTTATACGTAGCGACGGTCCGTTATACTTATCGACGGTCCGTTATACGTAGCGACGGTCCTTTATACGTAGCGACGGTCCATTATACGTAGCGACGGTCTGTTACACATAGCGACGGTCTGTTATACGTAGCGACAGTCTGTTATACGTAGCGACGGTCCATTATACGTAGCGACGGTCTGTTACACATAGCGACGGTCTGTTATACGTAGCGACAGTCTGTTATACGTAGCGACGGTCCTTTATACGTAGCGACAGTCTGTTATACGTAGCGACGGTCTATTATACGTAGCAACGTTCTATTATACGTAGCGATGGTCTGTTATAGTTAGCGACGGTCTGTTACACATAGCGACGGTCCTTTATACGTAGCGACAGTCTGTTATACGTAGCGACGGTCTGTTATACGTAACGACAATCTGTTATACGTAGCGACGGTCCGTTATACATAGCGACGGTCCGTTATACGTAACAACGGTCCGTTATACGTAGCGACGGTCCGTTATACGTAGCGACGGTCCGTTATACGTAGCGACGGTCCGTTATACTTAGCGACGGTCCGTTATACGTAGCGACGGTCCGTTATACGTAGCGACGGTCCGTTATACTTAGCGACGGTCCGTTATACGTAGCGACTGTCCGTTATACGTAGCGACGGTCCGTTATACGTAGCGACGGTCTGTTACACTCAGCGACGGTCTGTTATACGTAGCGATGGTCTGTTATAGTTAGCGACGGTCTGTTACACATAGCGACGGTCCTTTATACGTAGCGACAGTCTGTTATACGTAGCGACGGTCTGTTATACGTAACGACAATCTGTTATACGTAGCCACGGTCCGTTATACTTAGCGACGGTCCGTTATACGTAGCGACGGTCCTTTATACGTAGCGACGGTCCATTATACGTAGCGACGGTCTGTTACACATAGCGACGGTCTGTTATACGTAGCGACAGTCTGTTATACGTAGCGACAGTCTGTTATACGTAGCGACGGTCCTTTATACGTAGCGACAGTCTGTTATACGTAGCGACGGTCCTTTATACGTAGCGACAGTCTGTTATACGTAGCGACGGTCCTTTATACGTAGCGACAGTCTGTTATACGTAGCGACGGTCCGTTATACGTAACAACGGTCCGTTATACGTAGCGACGGTCCGTTATACGTAGCGACGGTCTGTTACACTCAGCGACGGTCCGTTATACGTAGCGATGGTCTGTTATAGTTAGCGATGGTCTGTTACACATAGCGACGGTCCTTTATACGTAGCGACGGTCCATTATACGTAGCGACGGTCTGTTACACATAGCGACGGTCTGTTATACGTAGCGACAGTCTGTTATACGTAGCGACAGTCTGTTATACGTAGCGACGGTCCTTTATACGTAGCGACGGTCTGTTACACTCAGCGACGGTCTGTTATACGTAGCGATGGTCTGTTATAGTTAGCGACGGTCTGTTACACATAGCGACGGTCCTTTATACGTAGCGACAGTCTGTTATACGTAGCGACGGTCTGTTATACGTAACGACAATCTGTTATACTTATCGACGGTCCGTTATACGTAGCGACGGTCCTTTATACGTAGCGACGGTCCATTATACGTAGCGACGGTCTGTTATAGTTAGCGACGGTCTGTTACACATAGCGACGGTCCTTTATACGTAGCGACAGTCTGTTATACGTAGCGACGGTCTGTTATACGTAACGACAATCTGTTATACGTAGCGACGGTCCGTTATACGTAGCGACGGTCCGTTATACGTAACAACGGTCCGTTATACGTAGCGACGGTCCGTTATACTTATCGACGGTCCGTTATACGTAGCGACGGTCCTTTATACGTAGCGACGGTCCATTATACGTAGCGACGGTCTGTTACACATAGCGACGGTCCGTTATACGTAGCGACAGTCTGTTATACGTAGCGACGGTCCATTATACGTAGCGACGGTCTGTTACACATAGCGACGGTCCGTTATACGTAGCGACAGTCTGTTATACGTAGCGACGGTCCTTTATACGTAGCGACAGTCTGTTATACGTAGCGACGGTCTATTATACGTAGCAACGGTCTATTATACGTAGCGATGGTCTGTTATAGTTAGCGACGGTCTGTTACACATAGCGACGGTCCTTTATACGTAGCGACAGTCTGTTATACGTAGCGACGGTCTGTTATACGTAACGACAATCTGTTATACGTAGCGACGGTCCGTTATACGTAGCGACGGTCCGTTATACGTAACAACGGTCCGTTATACTTAGCGACGGTCCGTTATACTTAGTGACGGTCCGTTATACGTAGCGACGGTCCTTAATACGTAGCGACGGTCCATTATACGTAGCGACTGTCTGTTACACATAGCGACGGTCTGTTATACGTAGCGACAGTCTGTTATACGTAGCGACAGTCTGTTATACGTAGCGACGGTCCTTTATACGTAGCGACAGTCTGTTATACGTAGCGACGGTCCTTTATACGTAGCGACAGTCTGTTATACGTAGCGACGGTCCTTTATACGTAGCGACAGTCTGTTATACGTAGCGACGGTCCGTTATACGTAACAACGGTCCGTTATGCGTAGCGACGGTCCGTTATACGTAGCGACGGTCTGTTACACTCAGCGACGGTCCGTTATACGTAGCGATGGTCTGTTATAGTTAGCGATGGTCTGTTACACATAGCGACGGTCCTTTATACGTAGCGACGGTCCATTATACGTAGCGACGGTCTGTTACACATAGCGACGGTCTGTTATACGTAGCGACAGTCTGTTATACGTAGCGACAGTCTGTTATACGTAGCGACGGTCCTTTATACGTAGCGACAGTCTGTTATACGTAGCGACAGTCTGTTATACGTAGCGACGGTCCTTTATACGTAGCGACAGTCTGTTATACGTAGCGACGGTCCATTATACGTAGCGACGGTCTGTTACACATAGCGACGGTCTGTTATACGTAGCGACAGTCTGTTATACGTAGCGACAGTCTGTTATACGTAGCGACGGTCCTTTATACGTAGCGACAGTCTGTTATACGTAGCGACAGTCTGTTATACGTAGCGACGGTCCTTTATACGTAGCGACAGTCTGTTATACGTAGCGACGGTCCTTTATACGTAGCAACAGTCTATTATATGTAGCGACGGTCCTTTATACGTAGCGACGGTCCGTTACACATAGCGACGGTCCGTTATACTTAGCGACGGTCTGTTATACGTAACGACGGTCTGTTATACGTAGCTACAGTCTGTTATACGTAGCGACAGTCTGTTATACGTAGCGACGGTCTATTATACGTCACGACGGTCTGTTATACGTAGCGACAGTCTGTTATACGTAGCGACGGTCCTTTATACGTAGCGACAGTCTTATACGTAGCGACAGTCTGTTATACGTAGCGACGGTCCTTTATACGTAGCGACAGTCTGTTATACGTAGCGACGGTCCTTTATACGTAGCAACAGTCTGTTATATGTAGCGACGGTCCTTTATACGTAGCGACAGTCTGTTATACGTAGCGACGGTCCGTTATACGTAACAACGGTCCGTTATACGTAGCGACGGTCCGTTATACGTAGCGACGGTCTGTTACACTCAGCGACGGTCCGTTATACGTAGCGATGGTCTGTTATAGTTAGCGATGGTCTGTTACACATAGCGACGGTCCTTTATACGTAGCGACAGTCTGTTATACGTAGCGACAGTCTGTTATACGTAGCGACGGTCCATTATACGTAGCGACGGTCTGTTACACATAGCGACGGTCTGTTATACGTAGCGACAGTCTGTTATACGTAGCGACGGTCCATTATACGTAGCGACGGTCTGTTACACATAGCGACGGTCTGTTATACGTAGCGACAGTCTGTTATACGTAGCGACGGTCCTTTATACGTAGCGACAGTCTGTTATACGTAGCGACGGTCTATTATACGTAGCAACGGTCTATTATACGTAGCGATGGTCTGTTATAGTTAGCGACGGTCTGTTACACATAGCGACGGTCCGTTATACGTAACAACGGTCCGTTATACGTAGCGACGGTCCGTTATACGTAGCGACGGTCCGTTATACTTAGCGACGGTCCGTTATACGTAGCGACGGTCCGTTATACGTAGCGACGGTCCGTTATACGTAGCGACGGTCTGTTACACTCAGCGACGGTCTGTTATACGTAGCGATGGTCTGTTATAGTTAGCGACGGTCTGTTACACATAGCGACGGTCCTTTATACGTAGCGACAGTCTGTTATACGTAGCGACGGTCTGTTATACGTAACGACAATCTGTTATACGTAGCGACGGTCCGTTATACGTAGCGACGGTCCGTTATACGTAACAACGGTCCGTTATACGTAGCGACGGTCCGTTATACTTATCGACGGTCCGTTATACGTAGCGACGGTCCTTTATACGTAGCGACGGTCCATTATACGTAGCGACGGTCTGTTACACATAGCGACGGTCTGTTATACGTAGCGACAGTCTGTTATACGTAGCGACGGTCCATTATACGTAGCGACGGCCGAATACACATAGCGACGGTCTGTTATACGTAGCGACAGTCTGTTATACGTAGCGACGGTCCTTTATACGTAGCGACAGTCTGTTATACGTAGCGACGGTCTATTATACGTAGCAACGTTCTATTATACGTAGCGATGGTCTGTTATAGTTAGCGACGGTCTGTTACACATAGCGACGGTCCTTTATACGTAGCGACAGTCTGTTATACGTAGCGACGGTCTGTTATACGTAACGACAATCTGTTATACGTAGCGACGGTCCGTTATACATAGCGACGGTCCGTTATACGTAACAACGGTCCGTTATACGTAGCGACGGTCCGTTATACGTAGCGACGGTCCGTTATACTTAGCGACGGTCCGTTATACGTAGCGACGGTCCGTTATACTTAGCGACGGTCCGTTATACGTAGCGACGGTCCGTTATACGTAGCGACGGTCTGTTATATGTAGCGACGGTCCGTTATACGTAGCGACGGTCCGTTATACTTATCGACGGTCCGTTATACGTAGCGACGGTCCTTTATACGTAGCGACGGTCCATTATACGTAGCGACGGTCTGTTATAGTTAGCGACGGTCTGTTACACATAGCGACGGTCCTTTATACGTAGCGACAGTCTGTTATACGTAGCGACGGTCTGTTATACGTAACGACAATCTGTTATACGTAGCGACGGTCCGTTATACGTAGCGACGGTCCGTTATACGTAACAACGGTCCGTTATACGTAGCGACGGTCCGTTATACTTATCGACGGTCCGTTATACGTAGCGACGGTCCTTTATACGTAGCGACAGTGTTATACGTAGCGACGGTCCTTTATACGTAGCGACAGTCTGTTATATGTAGCGACGGTCCTTTATACGTAGCGACGGTCTGTTACACATAGCGACGGTCCGTTATACTTAGCGACGGTCCGTTATACTTAGCGACGGTCTGTTATACTTAGCGACGGTCTGTTATACGTAGTAACGGTCTGTTATACTTAGCGACGGTCTGTTATACGTAGCGACGGTCTGTTATACTTAGCGACGGTCTGTTATACGTAGCGACGGTCTGTTATACGTAGCGACGGTCGGTTAGACCTGAAGACCTCGACCATACTGTAATCTATGCTACAGTGTTAGCATGTTAGCATCCCACCAGCCTGTTAAAATGAGTTATTCATCATAAAGCAGTTAAAACTTTATTCATTTATCCAGAGCAAGTTTTAATATTTCAGGATGTACAATATCAATATTACATTCATATAATATCAAGAAACACTTTTCTAAGATTTCAGATTGATGATGTTTATATAATAAAGAAAACATTTCATTCATGTTGTTGATGATTTATTGATTTACCAACAAGAACTACAGACATGTTGAAATTTAAAGTTTCTTTAACTCAAAAACAAACATTGATTTCAGACTGGAAGTATTTACAGTCAGCGTTACACACATAGAAGTACAAGTACACACTACACTATATTAATACTATATTAATACTACTACAGTATATCAGAAACAGGTTTCACTACATCATCATGTATATTAATTATATTTTAACAATAATACGATACAAGTATTTCTGTTGCCTCCACATGGCTCTCAACATGGCGACGGCTTAGCTGACTGTGGCGGCCATGTTTGTAGTTTATGCCTCAGTGGGAGACTCGTCGTCATCTCCGAAGACGACTCCCTTCAGGTAGACTCTCTTAAACTCCTCAAACACCATGTCCTCTGGTTCACTGCTGAGAGACAGACAGGTGAGCAGAGAGACAGACAGTTGAGGACAGAGACAGACAGGTTAAGACAGAGACAGAGAGGTGAGGACAGAGAGACAGACAGATGAGGATGGAGAGACAGACAGGTGAGGACAGAGACAGACAGGTGAGCAGAGAGACAGACAGGTGAGGATAGAGACAGACAGGTGAGGACAGAGACAGACAGGTGAGGACAGAGACAGACAGGTGAGGACAGAGACAGACAGGTGAGGACAGAGACAGACAGGTGAGCAGAGAGACAGACAGGTGAGGATAGAGACAGACAGGTGAGGACAGAGACAGACAGGTGAGGACAGAGACAGACAGGTGAGGACAGAGACAGACAGGTGAGGACAGAGAGACAGATGAAGACAGAGAGACAGACAGGTCAGGAGGTGAAACCTCTCTGATAATAAACAGTAATAATATAATTTAGTTTATATCTATAATAATAATCTCACCTCTCTTTGGCTGCAGCACAACGTCCAGACAACGTCCAGACAGAGGAGGAGGAAGAGACAACAGTCCTTAATGTGTATATATAATCCGAGCTCAATTCGATTATGAGCATTTAGCTAGCGCTGAACTGTGGTATTCTTAGCTCCTCTCTGGTGAGAACTGGGCCGGTGTACCGCTCCTCTAAAGCTGTGGTAGAAATGTGAGCCCGCTGAGCTTTCTTAGTGCGCCGCTGCTTCCAACTACATTTAGAGCTGTGATAAGCACACACACACACACACACACACACACACACACACACACACACACACACCCACACCCACACCCACACCCACACACACACACACACACACACACACCCACACCCACACCCACACCCACACACACACACACCAGAGGACAGGTGAACTGGGTCAGGACTGTACCTGGTTCAGGTTTCGGGTTCATCAGTTTGAACGGGAGCTCCAAAGACACTTCAGAGGATCCAACCGTCCTGTTAACACACGATGTGTTCAGGGACAATCAGTCATCTTCATCAGGGATATAGAGGAGGAGCAGGAGGAGGAGGAGGAGGAGGAGGAGAAATAGGAGGGGGAGGAGGAGGAGGAGAAATAGTAGGAGGAGGAGGAGGAGGAGGAGGAGTAACTGACCTCCCGGCATGCCGAGCGGTTCACACTCACCCAGAAGCGATCATCCTCACCACGACCTTATAGAAGACCAGCATCCCCTGAACCTCCTTCAGCACCTCCTGCTTCACTCTGAGACGGAGACACAAAGATACAAAGATGCAGAGAGACAAAGAAACAAAGATATAAAGAGGCAGAACGAGACAAAGAGGCAGAGAGACAGGGAGACAGGGATTACGAAGATGCAGAGAGACCAAGAGGCAGAGAAACAAAGAGGCAGAGAGACAAAGAGGTAGAGAGACAAAGAGGTAGAGAGACAAAGAGGTAGAGAAACAAAGAGGTAGAGAGACAAAGAGGTAGAGAGACAAAGAGGCAGAGAGACAAAGAGGTAGAGAAACAAAGAGGCAGAGAGACAAAGATGCAGAGAGACAAAGAGGTAGAGAAACAAAGAGGCAGAGAAACAAAGAGGCAGAGAAACAAAGAGGCAGAGAGACAAAGAGGCAGAGAGACAAAGAGGTAGAGAAACAAAGAGGCAGAGAAACAAAGAGGCAGAGAAACAAAGAGGCAGAGAGACAAAGAGGTAGAGAAACAAAGAGGCAGAGAGACAAAGAGGTAGAGAGACAAAGAGGTAGAGAGACAAAGAGGTAGAGAAACAAAGAGGTAGAGAGACAAAGAGGTAGAGAGACAAAGAGGTAGAGAGACAAAGAGGCAGAGAGACAAAGAGGTAGAGAAACAAAGAGGCAGAGCGACAAAGATGCAGAGAGACAAAGAGGTAGAGAAACAAAGAGGCAGAGAAACAAAGAGGCAGAGAGACAAAGAGGCAGAGAGACAAAGAGGCAGAGAGACAAAGAGGTAGAGAAACAAAGAGGCAGAGAAACAAAGAGGTAGAGAAACAAAGAGGCAGAGAAACAAAGAGGTAGAGAAACAAAGAGGTAGAGAAACAAAGAGGCAGAGAAACAAAGAGGTAGAGAAACACGGAGAGAAAGAGAGTCAGAGAGACAAAGAGGCAGAAATGCAGAGACACAGAGATAAAATTCAGCGAGACAGAGGCAGAGAGACAGACACAAAAAGACAAGTTAGTTATCTATCTCTTCTCAGAGATACATGATCATCATGTCAGTGTCTCTCAGTGTGTCTCAGTGTGTCTCAGTGTCTCTCAGTGTGTCTCAGTGTGTCTCAGTGTGTCTCAGTGTGTCTCAGTGTGTCTCAGTGTGTGACTCAGTGTGTCTCTCGGTGTGTCTCAGTGTGTCTCAGTGTGTCTCAGTGTGTCTCAGTGTGTGACTCAGTGTGTCTCTCGGTGTGTCTCAGTGTGTCTCGGTGTGTCTCGGTGTGTCTCGGTGTGTCTCAGTGTGTCTCAGTGTGACTCAGTGTGTCTCAGTGTGTCTCAGTGTGTCTCAGTGTGTCTCAGTGTGTCTCAGTGTCCTACATGCTGGATGAAGCCAGGTTGGTGTCCTCATGTTTGAGTCGTCCGTCCAGAGCGAGTCCTCTCCTGTCCTTGTTGTGAGCCAGCAGAGGAAGCAGAGTGTACTCCTTCTTCAGACTGGTACCGGCCGGGACGGAGTCACTGCAGAGACACATTGAGGACGTCCCGTCAGAGACAGCAAGACACATTCAGCTAGTTAATAGAAAGAGCTGAACTCACTTTGTCTCTTCTTTGGCCACCGACTTGACATATTTATCGTTGGAGTAAAGAACGACGTTGGTCACCTGTTCAACTGACACAGAAACATCTGGATTCAACTACGCAGAAACATCTGGAATAGAGTTAATAACAATAGTTATACTGTAGTCTGAGTGAATACTCTGCTCTGATTGGCTGCAGTTATACTTCAGTCTGGCTGAATACTCTGCTCTGATTGGCTGCAGGTCTTATTGATGAATATTAACGTTACCTGACACACTGATGCCTTTAATGTTCCTGCTGGACGAGTTGGTGATTTCTACGTTCACTTTGACGGGTTCACCGTGGTAGAAGGTCTGCAGACAGACAGACAGGTAGAGAGAGAGACAGGTCAGACAGACAGACAGACAGGTAGAGAGAGACAGGTAGAGAGAGAGAGACAGGTCAGACAGACAGACAGACAGACAGGTAGAGAGAGAGAGACAGGTCAGACAGACAGGCAGACAGAGACAGACAGACAGAGGAAGAAACAGACAGGTAGAGAGACAGACAGGTCAGACAGACAGACAGACAGGTAGAGAGACAGAGACAGACAGACAGACAGACAGACAGGTAAAGAGACAGACAGACAGGTAGAGAGAGAGACAGGTCAGACAGACAGACAGACAGGTAGAGAGACAGAGAGACAGACAGACAGACAGACAGACAGGTAAAGAGACAGACAGACAGGTAGAGAGAGAGACAGGAAGAGAGAGAGACAGACAGACAGACAGACAGGTAAAGAGACAGACAGACAGGTAGACAGACAGACTGGCAGAGAGACAGACAGGGAGAGAGACAGACAGACAGGTAGACAGACAGACAGACAGACTGGCAGACAGACAGACAGACAGGTAAAGAGACAGACAGGTAGAGAGACAGACAGACAGGTAGAGAGAGAGACAGGAAGAGAGAGAGACAGACAGACAGACAGACAGACAGACTGGCAGAGAGACAGACAGGGAGAGAGACAGACAGACAGACAGACAGGTAAAGAGACAGACAGACAGGTAGACAGACAGACAGACAGACTGGCAGACAGACAGACAGACAGGTAAAGAGACAGACAGGTAGAGAGACAGACAGACAGGTAGAGAGAGAGACAGGAAGAGAGAGAGACAGACAGACAGACAGACAGACAGACTGGCAGAGAGACAGACAGGGAGAGAGACAGACAGACAGACAGACAGACTGGCAGAGAGACAGACAGGGAGAGAGACAGACAGACAGACAGACAGGTAGAGCGACAGACAGACAGGTAGAGAGAGAGACAGACAGACAGACAGACAGGGAGAGAGACAGACAGACAGACGGGTCTCACCTCTTTCACCAGACTCAGTTTAACATGGAGAGGTTTCTCTGACATCAGGAACTCAAAGGTTGTTTCTGCTGCTGGAATCAGATCAGAGTTCTCTGGACTGAACTGGACCTTACGGATACTGAGACGGACAGAACTCCTGCAGAGGACAGTACACCAAGACATTATGTATATACTCTCTCTATATATATATATACTCCTAACCCCTAACCCTATATATATATATATAATATCTAATAGCACCATCATCACATCCAAGAAGATTTATTATTAACCCTAACTGGACCTTACGGACACTGAGACGGACAATACATGAAGTATTACATCCAGATAATATCACTCCATCACACCAAGACAACTATTAATAATAATATTAATAATAATAATAATAATATTAATAATAATAATAATATTAATAATATTAATAATAATATTAATAATAAAATAATATTAATAATAAAATAATATTATTAATAATAATAATAATATTAATAATAATAATATTAATATTAATATTAATAATAAATTATAAATTATAATAATATTAATAATAATATTAATAATAATAATATTAATAATAATTTATTAATAATAATAATAAAATAATATTAATAATAATATTAATAATATTAATAATAATAATAATAATAATATTAATATTAATATTAATAATAATAATAATAAAATAATTTTAATAATAATAATATATTAATAATAATAATATTAATAATAATAATAATAATATTAATAATAATAATAAATTATAAATAATAATATTATTATTATTAATAATAATATTATTATTAATAATAATATTAATAATAATAATAAAATAATATTAATAATAATAATAATAATAATAATATTAATAATAATAATAATAATAATAATAATAATAAAATAATATTAATAATAATAATAATCCAGTGTCAGTGACTCACTGTTTGTCAATCTTCTCGTCCTGGTTCTCTCCACAGAAAGCTTTCACCTCAAACTCAACGGCACATTTCTGTCACAAACACAGAGACATGATGTCCACTACTAAAGTACTCCAGTACTAGTACTACATGAATACTAGTACAGTACTAGTACTAGTACACATACTCATGGTACTCTAAATCTACTGATGGAGTTACCTTTCCCTCGTCGGAGGGTCCCGGCTGCAGAGCAACAGAACACGGCAGGTTGTCTGGAAACTGAAACACAAACAGGAAGTGGACTCAGTTCAGGTCTACTGAGTCCACTTCACCAGACAGGTAGACTGGAGGACAGGTAGACTGGAGGACAGGTGGATTGGTGGACAGGTGGATTGGTGGACAGGTGGATTGGTGGACAGGTAGATTGGAGGACAGGTAGACTGGAGGACAGGTGGATTGGTGGACAGGTGGATTGGTGGACAGGTAGATTGGTGGACAGGTGGATTGGTGGACAGGTGGATTGGTGGACAGGTAGATTGGAGGACAGGTAGACTGGAGGACAGGTAGATTGGAGGACAGGTAGACTGGAGGACAGGTAGATTGGAGGACAGGTAGATTGGTGGACAGGTAGACTGGAGGACAGGTGGATTGGTGGACAGGTAGATTGGTGGACAGGTGGATTGGTGGACAGGTGGATTGGTGGACAGGTAGATTGGAGGACAGGTAGACTGGAGGACAGGTAGATTGGAGGACAGGTAGACTGGAGGACAGGTAGATTGGAGGACAGGTAGATTGGAGGACAGGTAGACTGGAGGACAGGTAGATTGGAGGACAGGTAGACTGGAGGACAGGTGGATTGGTGGACAGGTAGATTGGTGGACAGGTAGATTGGTGGACAGGTAGATTGGTGGACAGGTGGATTGGTGGACAGGTGGATTGGTGGACAGGTATATTGGTGGACAGGTAGACTGGAGGACAGGTAGATTGGAGGACAGGTAGACTGGAGGACAGGTAGACTGGAGGACAGGTAGACTGGAGGACAGGTAGACTGGAGGACAGGTAGATTGGTGGACAGGTAGACTGGTGTGACTTCAGCAGGGATGTGAAGCTCCAGATGTTCAGACAGATGTCTGGGCTTGAACTGGACCTGGACCTAGACCTAGACCTAGACCTAGACCTGGACCCTGACCCTGACCCTGACCCGGACCCGGCGTCTCACCTCGAAGAAGAAGGGGAAGGCGTTGTCTCCCAGCTTGCGGAGCAGCTTCTGCTGCATCTTGGTGTGAGTCAGCTTGTCTTTGTCCTGCAGCTCGGGGTAAACCTGGCGGGTCACCAGGAACAGGTCCCTCCTGAAGGCCACGCCCATCACCTCCATGTCCTGACGGCCGTAGCGGAACGTACACGACAGCATCACGTAAACTAGAGACACAGGAAGACGGCACGTTCACACTTTACAATCACTGTCCTCAGTCTCAGCACCAACTATTCACCCTACATGAACTACTACAATACTCCGGTACATGAACTACTACAATACTCCGGTACATGAACTACAATACTCCGGTACATGAAGTACAATACTCCGGTACATGAACTAAAATACTCCGGTACATGACCTACTACAATACTCCGGTACACGAAGTACAATACTCCGGTACATGAACTACAATACTCTGGTACAAAAACTACAACAATACTCCGGTACATGAACTACAATACTCCGGTACATGAAGTACAATACTCGGTACATGAACTACTACAATACTACGGTACATGAACTACAATACTCCGGTACATGAAGTACAATACTCCGGTACATGAACTACTACAATACTCCGGTACATGAATTGCAATACTCCGGTACATGAACTACAATACTCCGGTACATGAAGTACAATACTCCGGTACATGAAGTACAATACTCCGGTACATGAACTACTACAATACTCCGGTACATGAAGTACAATACTCCGGTACATGAACTACAATACTCCGGTACATGAAGTACAATACTCCGGTACATGAACTACAATACTCCGGTACATGGACTACAATACTCCGGTACATGGACTACAATACTCCGGTACATGAAGTACAATACTCGGTACATGAACTACTACAATACTCCGGTACATGAAGTACAATACTCCGGTACAAGAACTACTACAATACTCCGGTAGATGAATTACAATACTCCGGTACATGAACTACTACAATACTCCGGTACATGAAGTACAATACTCCGGTACATGAACTACAATACTCCGGTACATGAAGTACAATACTCCGGTACATGAACTACAATACTCCGGTACATGAAGTACAATACTCCGGTACATGAAGTACAATACTCCGGTACATGGACTACAATACTCCGGTACATGGACTACAATACTCCGGTACATGGACTACAATACTCCGGTACATGAACTACAATATCCCGGTACATGAATTACAATACTCCGGTACATGAAGTACAATACTCCGGTACATGAACTACAATATTCCGGTACATGAACTACAATACTCCGGTACATGAACTACTACAATACTCCGGTACATGAAGTACAATACTCCGGTACATGAACTACAATACTCCGGTACAAAAACTACAACAATACTCCGGTACATGAACTACAATACTCCGGTACATGAAGTACAATACTCGGTACATGAACTACTACAATACTCCGGTACATGAAGTACAATACTCCGGTACAAGAACTACTACAATACTCCGGTACATGAACTACAATACTCCGGTACAAGAACTACTACAATACTCCGGTACATGAACTACAATACTCCGGTACAAGAACTACTACAATACTCCGGAACAAGAACTACTACAATACTCCGGTACAAGAACTACTACAATACTCCGGTAGATGAATTACAATACTCCGGTACATGAACTACTACAATACTCCGGTACATGAACTACAATACTCCGGTACATGAAGTACAATACTCCGGTACATGAACTACTACAATACTCCGGTACATGAAGTACAATACTCCGGTACATGAACTACAATACTCCGGTACATGAAGTACAATACTCCGGTACATGAACTACTACAATACTCCGGTACATGAAGTACAATACTCCGGTACATGAACTACAATACTCCGGTACATGAAGTACAATACTCCGGTACATGAACTACAATACTCCGGTACATGAAGTACAATACTCCGGTACATGAACTACAATACTCCGGTACATGAAGTACAATACTCCGGTACATGAACTACAATACTCCGGTACATGAAGTACAATACTCCGGTACATGAACTACAATACTCCGGTACATGAACTACAATACTCCGGTACATGAACTACAATACTCCGGTACATGAAGTACAATACTCCGGTACATGAACTACAATACTCAGGTACATGAACTACAATATCCCGGTACATGAACTACTACAATACTCCGGTACATGAAGTACAATACTCCGGTACAAGAACTACTACAATACTCCGGAACAAGAACTACTACAATACTCCGGTACAAGAACTACTACAATACTCCGGTAGATGAATTACAATACTCCGGTACATGAACTACTACAATACTCCGGTACATGAAGTACAATACTCCGGTACATGAACTACAATACTCCGGTACATGGACTACAATACTCCGGTACATGGACTACAATACTCCGGTACATGAACTACAATACTCCGGTACATGAAGTACAATACTCCGGTACATGAAGTACAATACTCCGGTACATGAACTACTACAATACTCCGGTACATGAACTACTACAATACTCCGGTACATGAACTACAATACTCCGGTACATGAAGTACAATACTCCGGTACATGAAGTACAATAATCCGGTACATGAACTACAATACTCCGGTACATGAAGTACAATACTCCGGTACATGAAGTACAATACTCCGGTACATGAACTACAATACTCCGGTACATGAAGTACAATACTCCGGTACATTAACTACAATACTCCGGTACATGAAGTACAATACTCCGGTACATGAACTACAATACTCCGGTACATGAACTACAATACTCCGGTAAATGAAATACAATACTCCGGTACATGAACTACAATACTCCGGTACATGAACTACAATACTCCGGTACATGAACTACAATACTCCGGTACATGAACTACAATACTCCGGTACATGAACTACAATACTCCGGTACATGAACTACAATACTCCGGTACATGAACTACAATACTCCGGTACATGGACTACAATACTCCGGTAAATGAAATACAATACTCCGGTACATGAACTACAATACTCCGGTACATGAACTACAATACTCCGGTACATGAACTACAATACTCCGGTACATGAACTACAATACTCCGGTACATGAACTACAATACTCCGGTACATGAACTACAATACTCCGGTAAATGAAATACAATACTCCGGTACATGAACTACAATACTCCGGTACATGAACTACAATACTCCGGTACATGAACTACAATACTCCGGTACATGAACTACAATACTCCGGTAAATGAAATACAATACTCCGGTACATGAACTACAATACTCCGGTACATGAACTACAATACTCCGGTACACGAACTACAGTATTAGTAGCACCAGTAATGACCAGCAGGTGCTGGGGAGGATTTGAGTCTTTCAACAACGTCAGTCTTCAACTAGTCGCTCCGGTTAATGTCCTCATAAAGAGTTTGATATTTTGATAAATACACGTATCCAGATAATCGTAGCTCTGTCGTACCTGTACAGTAGATATAATATAATATAATATTATATAATATTATATTATATGTATTGTTGAGTGTATTGTGATCCAACAGTGAGCAGCAGCAGGAGGTTAACAGAGAAACATACAAACCTTTCTTCCCTTTGAGCTGCAGCGGGTCGATCACGATGACTCCATCTGAGACACAGAGACACAGAGACAGACAGCTGAGACACAGAGACACAGAGACAGATGGCTGAGACACAGAGACACAGAGACAGACAGCTGAGACACAGAGACAGACAGCTGAGACACAGAGACACAGAGACAGACAGCTGAGACACAGAGACAGACAGCTGAGACACAGAGACACAGAGACAGACAGCTGAGACACAGAGACAGACAGCTGAGACACAGAGACAGACAGCTGAGACACAGAGACAGACAGCTGAGACACAGAGACAGACAGCTGAGACACAGAGACAGACAGCTGAGACACAGAGACAGACAGCTGAGACACAGAAACAGACAGCTGAGACACAGAGACAGACAGCTGAGACAGAGAGACAGACAGCTGAGACACAGAGACAGACAGCTGAGACACAGAGACAGACGGCTGAGACACAGAGACACAGAGACAGACAGCTGAGACAGAGAGACAGACGGCTGAGACAGAGAGACAGACGGCTGAGACAGAGAGACAGACGGCTGAGACACAGAGACACAGAGACAGACGGCTGAGACACAGAGACACAGAGACAGACGGCTGAGACACAGAGACAGACAGCTGAGACAGAGAGACAGACAGCTGAGACACAGAGACAGACAGCTGAGACACAGAGACAGACGGCTGAGACACAGAGACAGACGGCTGAGACAGAGAGACAGACGGCTGAGACAGAGAGACAGACGGCTGAGACAGAGAGACAGACGGCTGAGACAGAGAGACAGACGGCTGAGACACAGAGACAGACAGCTGAGACAGAGAGACAGACGGCTGAGACAGAGAGACAGACGGCTGAGACAGAGAGACAGACGGCTGAGACAGAGAGACAGACGGCTGAGACACAGAGACACAGAGACAGACGGCTGAGACACAGAGACACAGAGACAGACGGCTGAGACACAGAGACAGACGGCTGAGACACAGAGACACAGAGACAGACAGCTGAGACACAGAGACAGACGGCTGAGACACAGAGACACAGAGACAGACAGCTGAGACAGAGAGACAGACAGCTGGACATCTGGGACCACGGGGCAACAGAGCGCTACAAGAACCAGTCCTAAAACCCAGAAATGAGTCAGCATGATGTCACTTCCTGTTAGTGGAGGGAACCAGAGAGATGATCACTTCCTGTTAGTGGAGGGAACCAGAGATGATCACTTCCTGTTAGTGGAGGGAACCAGAGATGATCACTTCCTGTTAGTGGAGGGAACCAGAGATGATCACTTCCTGTTAGTGGAGGGAACCAGAGATGATCACTTCCTGTTAGTGGAGGGAACCAGAGATGATCACTTCCTGTTAGTGGAGGGAACCAGAGATGATCACTTCCTGTTAGTGGAGGGAACCAGAGATGATCACTTCCTGTTGGACTACAAAGATGTCGTCTCTGCAGCACTCTATTCCCCACTTGGCCCAGTTGGCTATACAGCCTTGGTCCAGGATGTGTTTAGCCTAGCTTAGCACAAAGACTGGAAGTGGGGGGAAACTGTTAGCTTAGCTTCATCAACAACAACTCTATGTTAGCTAATAAGCTAACAAGCTAATCAGACATGAAGAGGATTTAAAGAACTCACCGACCGGATCCACGAAGTCACAGTGATCCACGAAGTCTCTCTTGGCCATGTAGACCCCGACCTGGAGCCCAGAGGAGGGTCAGAGGTCAGAGGGTCAGAGGGTCAGAGGTCAGAGGGTCAGAGGACAGAGGTCAGAGGGTCAGAGGACAGAGGGTCAGAGGGTCAGAGGGTCAGAGGACAGAGGGTCAGAGGGTCAGAGGACAGAGGGTCAGAGGTCAGAGATCAGAGGACAGAGGGTCAGAGGGTCAGAGGACAGAGGGTCAGAGGTCAGAGGACAGAGGGTCAGAGGACAGAGGGTCAGAGGACAGAGGGTCAGAGGGTCAGAGGTCAGAGGACAGAGGACAGAGGGTCAGAGGACAGAGGGTCAGAGGACAGAGGGTCAGAGGACAGAGGGTCAGAGGACAGAGGTCAGAGGGTCAGAGGACAGAGGGTCAGAGGACAGAGGTCAGAGGGTCAGAGGTCAGAGGGTCAGAGGACAGAGGGTCAGAGGACAGAGGGTCAGAGGACAGAGGGTCAGAGGGACAGAGGGTCAGAGGACAGAGGGTCAGAGGACAGAGGGTCAGAGGACAGAGGGTCAGAGGACAGAGGGACAGAGGGTCAGAGGACAGAGGTCAGAGGGTCAGAGGACAGAGGGTCAGAGGACAGAGGACAGAGGACAGAGGGTCAGAGGACAGAGGGTCAGAGGGTCAGAGGACAGAGGGTCAGAGGTCAGAGGACAGGGGTCAGAGGACAGAGGGTCAGAGGACAGAGGACAGAGGGTCAGAGGACAGAGGGTCAGAGGACAGAGGGTCAGAGGACAGAGGGTCAGAGGACAGAGGTCAGAGGACAGAGGTCAGAGGGTCAGAGGGACAGAGGTCAGAGGGTCAGAGGACAGAGGTCAGAGGGTCAGAGGACAGAGGGTCAGAGGACAGAGGACAGAGGACAGAGGGTCAGAGGGACAGAGGTCAGAGGGTCAGAGGGTCAGAGGTCAGAGGGTCAGAGGACAGAGGGTCAGAGGACAGAGGACAGAGGACAGAGGGTCAGAGGGTCAGAGGACAGAGGGTCAGAGGACAGAGGGTCAGAGGACAGAGGGTCAGAGGACAGAGGGTCAGAGGTCAGAGGGTCAGAGATCAGAGGACAGAGGGTCAGAGGGTCAGAGGACAGAGGGTCAGAGGGACAGAGGTCAGAGGGACAGAGGACAGAGGTCAGAGGGTCAGAGGACAGAGGACAGAGGGTCAGAGGTCAGAGGTCAGAGGGTCAGAGGACAGAGGGTCAGAGGACAGAGGGTCAGAGGACAGAGGGTCAGAGGGTCAGAGGTCAGAGGACAGAGGGTCAGAGGACAGAGGTCAGAGGACAGAGGACAGAGGGTCAGAGGTCAGAGGACAGAGGACAGAGGGTCAGAGGACAGAGGGTCAGAGGACAGAGGGTCAGAGGTCAGAGGGTCAGAGGACAGAGGGTCAGAGGTCAGAGGACAGAGGGTCAGAGGACAGAGGTCAGAGGGTCAGAGGGTCAGAGGACAGAGGTCAGAGGACAGAGGTCAGAGGACAGAGGGTCAGAGGTCAGAGGACAGAGGACAGAGGGTCAGAGGACAGAGGGTCAGAGGAGAGAGGGTCAGAGGACAGAGGGTCAGAGGACAGAGGTCAGAGGACAGAGGACAGAGGGTCAGAGGACAGAGGGACAGAGGGTCAGAGGACAGAGGACAGAGGGTCAGAGGACAGAGGACAGAGGGTCAGAGGACAGAGGTCAGAGGGTCAGAGGACAGAGGTCAGAGGGTCAGAGGACAGAGGGTCAGAGGACAGAGGTCAGAGGACAGAGGTCAGAGGGTCAGAGGACAGAGGTCAGAGGACAGAGGGTCAGAGGACAGAGGGTCAGAGGACAGAGGGTCAGAGGACAGAGGTCAGAGGGTCAGAGGACAGAGGTCAGAGGGTCAGAGGACAGAGGGACAGAGGGTCAGAGGACAGAGGTCAGAGGGTCAGAGGACAGAGGTCAGAGGGTCAGAGGACAGAGGGACAGAGGTCAGAGGGTCAGAGGGTCAGAGGACAGAGGGTCAGAGGGTCAGAGGACAGAGGGTCAGAGGACAGAGGGTCAGAGGACAGAGGACAGAGGGTCAGAGGTCAGAGGGTCAGAGGACAGAGGTCAGAGGGTCAGAGGACAGAGGTCAGAGGGTCAGAGGACAGAGGGTCAGAGGACAGAGGGTCAGAGGACAGAGGTCAGAGGACAGAGGGTCAGAGGACAGAGGGTCAGAGGACAGAGGGTCAGAGGACAGAGGTCAGAGGGTCAGAGGGTCAGAGGACAGAGGGTCAGAGGGTCAGAGGTCAGAGGACAGA
Organism: Sebastes fasciatus; assembly: GCF_043250625.1. Taxonomy (NCBI): domain Eukaryota; kingdom Metazoa; phylum Chordata; class Actinopteri; order Perciformes; family Sebastidae; genus Sebastes; species Sebastes fasciatus. Next base: position 897,743 of record NC_133801.1, read on the forward strand.
GGGTCAGAGGGTCAGAGGGTCAGAGGGTCAGAGGACAGAGGTCAGAGGGTCAGAGGGTCAGAGGACAGAGGGTCAGAGGGTCAGAGGTCAGAGGACAGAGGGTCAGAGGGTCAGAGGGACAAAGGTCAGAGGGTCAGAGGACAGAGGACACAGGGACAGAGGGTCAGAGGGCAGAGGACAGAGGGTCAGAGGACAGAGGTCAGAGGGTCAGAGGACAGAGGACAGAGGGACAGAGGTCAGAGGACAGAGGACAGAGGGTCAGAGGACAGAGGGTCAGAGGACAGAGGGTCAGAGGTCAGAGGTCAGAGGGTCAGAGGGTCAGAGGTCAGAGGACAGAGGTCAGAGGGTCAGAGGACAGAGGACAGAGGGTCAGAGGACAGAGGTCAGAGGACAGAGGACAGAGGGACAGAGGTCAGAGGACAGAGGGACAGAGGGTCAGAGGACAGAGGGTCAGAGGTCAGAGGGTCAGAGGACAGAGGGACAGAGGACAGAGGACAGAGGTCAGAGGGTCAGAGGACAGAGGGTCAGAGGACAGAGGGTCAGAGGTCAGAGGACAGAGGACAGAGGGTCAGAGGACAGAGGTCAGAGGGTCAGAGGACAGAGGGTCAGAGGGTCAGAGGACAGAGGGTCAGAGGGTCAGAGGACAGAGGGTCAGAGGACAGAGGGTCAGAGGACAGAGGACAGAGGGTCAGAGGGTCAGAGGACAGAGGGTCAGAGGACAGAGGGTCAGAGGGTCAGAGGGTCAGAGGACAGAGGGTCAGAGGACAGAGGACAGAGGGTCAGAGGGTCAGAGGACAGAGGGTCAGAGGACAGAGGGTCAGAGGGTCAGAGGGTCAGAGGACATAGGTCAGAGGACAGAGGGTCAGAGGACAGAGGTCAGAGGTCAGAGGGTCAGAGGACAGAGAGTCAGAGGGTCAGAGGACAGAGGGTCAGAGGACAGAGGGTCAGAGGTCAGAGGTCAGAGGACAGAGGTCAGAGGTCAGAGGGTCAGAGGTCAGAGGACAGAGGGTCAGAGGACAGAGGGACAGAGGTCAGAGGACAGAGGACAGAGAGTCAGAGGACAGAGGGTCAGAGGACAGAGGTCAGAGGGTCAGAGGACAGAGGGTCAGAGGTCAGAGGGTCAGAGGACAGAGGGTCAGAGGACAGAGGTCAGAGGTCACATCACACCCCCCCTTTACTACAACCACACTTGTATTTCTGATCAACTTACCGACTTATCGCGGGACAATTTCTTAAAGACGACGTGTTTGGGACTCATGTTGACGGACTGAGGTCACGACCTTCAACACACAGAACGGAGGTCACGACCTTCAACACAATAAGAACATCTGGATTTGTCTTAAAGTTTAACTCAGTAACAGTCTGAACTTCTCCCTGATGACTGGAGCTGTAGTAATAATAATAATAACTTAATGTTATTTATATAGGACGCTTTAACATAGGCATAAATAAACACAACAATGGAACATAGCCAGAGGCCAGAGGCCAGAGGTCAGAGGGTCAGAGGACAGAGGTCAGAGGGTCAGAGGACAGAGGACAGAGGGACAGAGGACAGAGGGTCAGAGGACAGAAGGTCAGAGGACAGAGGGTCAGAGGACAGAGGGTCAGAGGACAGAGGGTCAGAGGACAGAGGGTCAGAGGGTCAGAGGTCAGAGGACAGAGGACAGAGGGTCAGAGGGTCAGAGGACAGAGGTCAGAGGGTCAGAGGACAGAGGACAGAGGGACAGAGGACAGAGGGTCAGAGGACAGAGGGTCAGAGGACAGAGGGTCAGAGGGTCAGAGGTCAGAGGACAGAGGACAGAGGGTCAGAGGGTCAGAGGACAGAGGTCAGAGGGTCAGAGGACAGAGGACAGAGGACAGAGGGACAGAGGTCAGAGGACAGAGGGACAGAGGGTCAGAGGACAGAGGGTCAGAGGACAGAGGTCAGAGGGTCAGAGGACAGAGGTCAGAGGGTCAGAGGACAGAGGGACAGAGGACAGAGGACAGAGGTCAGAGGGTCAGAGGACAGAGGGTCAGAGGACAGAGGGTCAGAGGCCAGAGGGACAGAGGTCAGAGGACAGAGGGACAGAGGGTCAGAGGACAGAGGGTCAGAGGACAGAGGTCAGAGGGTCAGAGGACAGAGGGACAGAGGTCAGAGGACAGAGGGACAGAGGGTCAGAGGACAGAGGGTCAGAGGACAGAGGGTCAGAGGACAGAGGGTCAGAGGCCAGAGGCCTCGGTGAAGAGGTGTGTTTTGAGGAGTCTTTTGAAGGTGTCCAGAGATGGTGCGTTGCGGAGCTCTATGGGGAGAGAGTTCCAGAGGGTGGGGGCTGTCACACTGAAGGCTCTGTCCCCAAAAGTTCTCATTCTTGTGTGAGGGATGGAGAGCTGACCCGGGCCTGAGGATCTAAGGTTCCGGGGCTGTGTGTAAGGGTGGAGGAGGTCAGATAGGTACTGAGGAGCCAGGGCGTTGAGGGATTTGTAGGTGAGGAGGAGGATTTTGTAGGTGATACGGGACTTGACCGGGAGCCAGTGGAGGTGGATGAGGGTGGGGGTGATGTGCTGCCAGGGCTTGGTGCGGGTGAGAACCCTGGCAGCCGAGTTTTGCACATACTGGAGCCTGTCCAGGGCTTTTCTGGGAACCCCGGATAGAACTCTGTCCGGGGTTAACAGCTGTAGTCTGGACGATGCTTTTATTTAAGGCAGCGGTTCTCAAACTGTTTTCACCAAGTACCACCTCAGAACAGCCATTATGACCGATGTTAAACATCTGTCTCTCCAAGACCCACCATGATGACCTATGTTAAACATCTGTCTCTCCAAGACCCACCATGATGACCTATGTTAAACATCTGTCTCTCCAAGACCCACCATGATGACCTATGTTAAACATCTGTCTCTCCAAGACCCACCATGATGACCTATGTTAAACATCTGTCTCTCCAAGACCCACCATGATGACCTATGTTAAACATCTGTCTCTCCAAGACCCACCATGATGACCTATGTTAAACATCTGTCTCTCCAAGACCCACCATGATGACCTATGTTAAACATCTGTCTCTCCAAGACCCACCATGATGACCTATGTTAAACATCTGTCTCTCCAAGACCCACCATGATGACTGATGTTAAACATCTGTCTCTCCAAGTCCCACCTCTATGACCCATGTTAAACATCTGTCTCCCCAAGTCCCACCATCATGACCGATGTTAAAATACAGCAGCGGAGGCCGACCCTATTCAGCAATGCAGAGTTCACGCAGGAGGCACATTTATTCCTAATAAGAATATTACTTATTGTTGACTTTTGTTAAAGGGGAACACTAGAACTGGCACTGAAACTCTCACACAACTCTCACACTACAGAAGGGTTAACCTCTCACTCTAACCCTGCACCATATGAGGAACATCTGACATCTGCAATAACACTGTTCAGTACTGAGCTGACCATATGACTTACCATAAATAAACAGATATTGAAGTTCAGTACCACTATAGAGAGCTCAGTAGCACTACAGAGAGCTCAGTACCACTATAGAGAGTTCAGTACCACTATAGAGAGCTCAGTACCACTATAGAGAGCTCAGTAGCACTATAGAGAGTTCAGTACCACTACAGAGAGTTCAGTACCACTATAGAGAGCTCAGTAGCACTATAGAGAGTTCAGTACCACTACAGAGAGTTCAGTACCACTATAGAGAGCTCAGTACCACTACAGAGAGTTCAGTACCACTATAGAGAGCTCAGTAGCACTACAGAGAGTTCAGTACCACTATAGAGAGCTCAGTAGCACTACAGAGAGTTCAGTACCACTATAGAGAGTTCAGTACCACTACAGAGAGCTCAGTACCACTACAGAGAGCTCAGTACCACTATAGAGAGTTCAGTACCACTATAGAGAGCTCAGTACCACTATAGAGAGCTCAGTAGCACTATAGAGTTCAATACCACTACAGAGAGCTCAGTACCACTATAGAGAGTTCAGTACCACTATAGAGAGCTCAGTACCACTATAGAGAGCTCAGTAGCACTATAGAGTTCAATACCACTACAGAGAGTTCAGTACCACTATAGAGAGCTCAGTACCACTATAGAGAGCTCAGTAGCACTATAGAGAGTTCAGTACCACTACAGAGAGCTCAGTAGCACTATAGAGAGTTCAGTACCACTATAGAGAGTTCAGTACCACTATAGAGAGCTCAGTACCACTACAGAGAGTTCAGTACCACTACAGAGAGCTCAGTACCACTACAGAGAGTTCAGTACCACTACAGAGTTCAGTACCACTATAGAGAGTTCAGTACCACTAGAGTTCAGTACCACTATAGAGAGTTCAGTACCACTATAGAGAGTTCAGTACCACTACAGAGAGTTCAGTACCACTACAGAGAGCTCAGTACCACTACAGAGAGTTCAGTACCACTACAGAGAGTTCAGTACCACTATAGAGAGCTCAGTACCACTACAGAGTTCAGTACCACTATAGAGAGTTCAGTACCACTACAGAGTTCAGTACCACTATAGAGAGTTCAGTACCACTATAGAGAGCTCAGTACCACTATAGAGAGTTCAGTACCACTATAGAGAGTTCAGTACCACTATAGAGTTCAGTACCACTATAGAGAGTTCAGTACCACTACAGAGAGTTCAGTACCACTACAGAGAGTTCAGTACCACTATAGAGAGTTCAGTACCACTACAGAGAGTTCAGTACCACTACAGAGAGCTCAGTACCACTACAGAGAGTTCAGTACCACTACAGAGTTCAGTACCACTATAGAGAGTTCAGTACCACTATAGAGAGCTCAGTACCACTACAGAGAGCTCAGTACCACTATAGAGAGTTCAGTACCACTACAGAGAGTTCAGTACCACTACAGAGAGCTCAGTACCACTACAGAGAGTTCAGTACCACTACAGAGAGTTCAGTACCACTACAGAGAGTTCAGTACCACTACAGAGAGTTCAGTACCACTACAGAGAGTTCAGTACCACTATAGAGAGCTCAGTACCACTACAGAGAGTTCAGTACCACTACAGAGAGCTCAGTACCACTATAGAGAGCTCAGTACCACTACAGAGAGTTCAGTACCACTACAGAGAGTTCAGTACCACTACAGAGAGTTCAGTACCACTACAGAGAGTTCAGTACCACTATAGAGAGCTCAGTACCACTACAGAGAGTTCAGTACCACCAGTGGTCCGCGTACCACAGTTTGAGAACCACTGATTTAAGGGAAATCATTAAAGGAGAAGTCGACATTGTTCAACACTCACATGCAAATCTAAACACAGGAGGAGGTACTGGGCTGGTCCCTGAAGGTAACACGGAGCTTGTGACTGCAGAGTATATTTTATTTTATCTTAAACTAAACCTTTAGATATATATAAACTAAACCTTTAGATATATAAACTAAACCTTTAGATATATAAACCAGATAGAACACATGTTGGTATTTTCTATAATTTCCATTAAAACATGAAGAAGAAGGAGACTGACCTGAGAGCAGCGATGAGCAGAAGCAGTTTCAAAACAGCTGATCAGATGATCACAGATCCATTTATAAGAAACGTCGAGTCAGCAAGACGATCATTAATTACTGAAGTCAGTCAGAGATAATCTGAAGATCTGCAGCTCCACTACGCGTTCACTGACCTCTAATAACATCACAACATGTAGATCTATAACTACAGGATGCGTTCACTGTCCTCTAAAATCACAACATGTAGATCTATAACTACAGGATGCGTTCACTGTCCTCTAAAATCACATGTAGATCTATAACTACAGGATGCGTTCACTGTCCTCTAAAATCACAACATGTAGATCTATAGATTATTATTGAGTATTAATTATTACTAATGATTATTATTATTCATGTGATGAAGCAGCTGATCAGCTGTTTGTCTCTCTGAGCCGATAAGATTCAATTAGTCAGAGTCAGCAGCTGACATCAGCTCTCTCTCTCTCTCTGACGTTCTCTCACCTCCGTTTCATGGGGGTTGTAAGGAGGTGACATCATTCACACCTAATATCAATTACCACAACATATTAAATATATTATTAACTATCACCAGATATTATTAAATATACTATCAACTATCACCAGGGATTATTCTGTTTTTATTCTTGTTTCACAGACTTTATGTACACAGAGAAGTGAGGACGGCGTGAAGCCCTGACATGTTTTCATTCATCTTTCTGTTCATCGTTAATAAAGACTATTATTAACCGTTAATAAAGTCTTTATTATTCAGTTTTTAACTTCCAGCTGATGAAGGTTAACGTTGTGACGACAGTCTGAATTAAATCTCTGGAGTCTCTCAGATAAAACATGAAGTTCAGACTGAAGTTGTTTCTTTTCAACGTGTCCACAAGACGGCAGAACCGCGTCCGACTCGGTCCGACTCGGTCCACCTCGGTCCCATTCAGTCTGTCTGAGTTCAACAATGAGTTCATCAAATACAAACGTCCTCCTGCTCGTCATTGTCTCTGTCTCCACCCGTCTCTGTCGCCACCGGACTCCTTCTCCACCCGTCTCCGTCGCCACCTGTCTCTGTCGACACCCTTCTGTCGCCACATGTCTCTGTCTCCACCTGTCTCCGTCGTCACCGGACTCCTTCTCCACCCGTCTCCTTCTCCACCCGTCTCTGTCGCCACCGGACTCCTTCTCCACCTGTCTCCGTCGCCACCTGTCCGCCTGCAGTCTACGTCTTCAGCCTCTTCAGCCAATCACATGTCCGACCACAGGATGGCTTTGCTGCCTTTCTCCACGCTGGCGACGTACGCTCCTGAAGGAGACCAGGACACCGAGTTGATGGCAGAGCTGCAGAACACAACAACAGCATCATCAACAACAGCTTCATCATCGTCAACAACAACAGCTTCATCATCGTCGTCGTCATCATCAACAACAACAACAGCATCATCAACAACAGCTTCATCATCATCGTCGTCATCATCAACAACAACAACAGCTTCATCATCGTCGTCGTCATCATCATCAACAACAGCTTCATCATCATCAACAACAACAGCTTCATCATCATCGTCGTCATCAACAACAACAGCTTCATCATCATCGTCATCATCAACAACAGCTTCATCATCATCGTCAATAACAGTTTCATCATCATCAACAACAACAACAACAGCTTCATCATCGTCAACAATAATAACATTTTCATCATCGTCATCAACAACAACAACAGCTTCATCATCATCGTCAACAACAATAACAGTTTCATCATCGTCATCAACAACAACAACAGCTTCATCATCGTCAACAACAATAACAGTTTCATCATCGTCAACAACAACAGCTTCATCATCATCGTCAACAACAATAACAGTTTCATCATCGTCATCAACAACAACAACAACAGCTTCATCATCATCGTCAACAACAACAACAGCTTCTTCATCATCATCAACAACAACAGCTTCATCAACAACAACAGCTTCATCATCATCGTCAACAACAACAACAGCTTCATCATCATCAACAACAACAACAGCTTCATCATCGTCATCAACAACAATAACAGTTTCATCATCGTCATCAACAACAGCTTCATCATCATCGTCGTCATCAACAACAACAGCTTCTTCTTCATCATCATCATCAACAACAGCTTCATCATCATCACCACCATCATCGTCAACAACAACAGCTTCATCATCATCGTCAACAACAACAGCTTCATCATCATCAACAACAACAACAACAGCTTCATCATCGTCAACAACAACAACAACAGCTTCATCATCGTCAACAATAATAACAGTTTCATCATCGTCATCAACAACAACAACAGTTTCATCATCGTCATCAACAACAACAACAGTTTCATCATCGTCATCAACAACAACAGCTTCATCATCGTCATCAACAACAACAACAGCTTCATCATCGTCATCAACAACAACAGCTTCATCATCGGCATCAACAACAACAGTTTCATCATCGTCAACAACAACAACAGTTTCATCATCGTCATCAACAACAACAACAGTTTCATCATCGTCATCAACAACAGCTTCATCATCATCAACAACAACAGCATCATCATCATCAACAGCTTCGTCATCATCAACAACAACAGCATCATCATCATCAACAGCTTCATCATCATCGTCATCATCAACAACAACAGCTTCATCATCATCGTCGTCATCATCATCATCAACAACAGCTTCTTCATCATCGTCATCATCAACAACAGCAGCTTCATCATCATCGTCATCATCAACAACAACAGCTGCTTCATCATCATCGTCAACAACAACAGCTTCATCATCATCAACAACAACAACAGCTTCATCATCGTCATCAACAACAACAGTTTCATCATCGTCATCAACAACAACAGCTTCATCATCGTCATCATCAACAACAACAACAGTTTCATCATCGTCATCAACAACAACAACAGTTTCATCATCGTCATCAACAACAACAACAGTTTCATCATCGTCAACAACAACAACAACAGCTTCATCATCGTCATCAACAACAACAACAGTTTCATCATCGTCATCAACAACAACAACAACAACAGTTTCATCATCGTCAACAACAACAACAGCTTCATCATCGTCATCATCAACAACAACAAGTTTCATCATCGTCATCAACAACAACAGCAACAGCTTTATCATCGTCATCAACAACAACAACAGTTTCATCATCGTCATCAACAACAACAACAGCTTCATCATCGTCATCAACAACAACTTCATCATCAACAACAACAGTTTCATCATCGTCATCAACAACAGTTTCATCATCGTCATCAACAACAGTTTCATCATCGTCATCAACAACAACAACAGCTTCATCATCATCGTCATCATCGTCATCAACAACAGTTTCATCATCGTCATCAACAACAACAACAGCTTCATCATCATCGTCATCATCGTCATCAACAACAGTTTCATCATCGTCATCAACAACAACAACAGCTTCATCATCATCATCGTCATCATCAACAACAACAACAGTTTCATCATCGTCATTAACAACAACAACAACAACAACAACAGCGTCTGTTCCAGATGTTCTGGTATCAGTCTGGTTCTTACTTGTGGTTCCGGTCCAGAGTGCGGTCCACCTTCCCCGTCAGGACGTTCCAGACATACAGAGCTCCATCAGCTGATCCTCCGACCACGTAGCTGCCGTCAGGACTGAACAGAACAGAACCAGACTCCATTCAGAAAACACAGGATTTAGGAGAGGAGGACAAACTCAACACTAACGTGACTTTTATAGGCTTTTAATGTGAAACATCTGGACAGGAAGTAACAAAAGTTTAACAGTTATCCAAAAAAACAGCAAAATAGAAGTGATCAGAGTTAATCAATGAAAACGGAACATCAGTTCTTTCCAAGTTCTGCAGCAGAAGATTCAGATTATATATATATATATATCTATATCTATATAGATATAGATATATATAAATAAATATATATATATAGATATATATTTATATATATAAATAAATAAATAAATATATATCTATAGATATATATAAATAAATCTATATCTATAGATATATATAAATAAATCTATATATAGATATAAATAAATATATCTATATATAAATATATGTATAAATAAATATATCTATATATATAAATAAATCTATATATAAATCTATATATAAATAAATATATATATATATATATATATATATATATATATATATATATATAAATAAATATATATATATATATAAATAAATAAATAAATAAATATATATATATCTATATATAGATACATATAGATATAGATATCTATATATATCTATATATAGATATATATATATAATTATAAATAAATAAATATATCTATATATAGAAACACGGTATATTATTCTCATACTACTTTAAACACCACTGGAGGTGAACAGTGAGAGCTGCAGACATCAGAGGGTCAGAGAGAGAAATCCCTTCAATCTGAAGAACATGAACCAGAACTCACCTGAAGGTCACTCTAGTCCAGTCGGCACCACACTTGAAGCCCTGAGCACTGAACAGACAGAGAGGTACAGTTACAGCTACAGCTACAGCTACAGCTACAGGTACAGGTACAGCTACAGCTACAGCTACAGCTACAGGTACAGCTACAGGTACAGCTACAGGTACAGCTACAGGTACAGCTACAGATACAACTACAGGTACAACTACAGGTACAGGTACAACTACAGGTACAACTACAGGTACAACTACAGGTACAGGTACAGGTACAACTACAGGTACAGGTACAACTACAGGTACAACTACAGGTACAGGTACAACTACAGGTACAGGTACAGCTACAGGTACAACTACAGCTAGAGGTACAACTACAGGTACAGCTACAGCTACAGGTACAACTACAGGTACAGCTACAGGTACAGGTACAACTACAGCTAGAGGTACAACTACAGGTACAGCTACAGCTACAGGTACAACTACAGGTACAGCAATAAAACCGAGGCCCTGCTCATCGGCTCCAAGAACAACATCTCCAAATCTCAACCCACCACTGCTCAAAACATCACCATTGATGGCTTTTCAGTACCATTCTCAAACCACGTCAAGAGCCTTGGGGTCACCCTGGACAGCACACTCTTTTTCATCTCACATAAAAAACATCACCCGGACTGCCTTCTTCCACCTCCGCAACATCTCCAGACTCCGCCCATCCCTGTCCCACTCCAGCACTGAAATCCTGGTTCACGCTTTTGTCACATCCCGAATCGACTATTGCAACGCTGTCCTCTCTGGCATTCCCATCAAACTACTCAACAGACTCCAAATCATTCAGAACTCTGCCGCCCGGATCATCACCCGCACCAAATCCTCCGACCACATCACCCCCATCCTCATCCAGCTGCACTGGCTCCCTGTTAAATCCCGGATTGACTACAAAAACCTCCTGCTCACCTACAAAGCCCTCCATAACCTCGCCCCCACCTACCTCACAGACCTCCTCCAGGAGTACACTCCCTCCCGTTCCCTCCGCTCATCATCAGCCGGACTTCTGACCACCCCCACCTCACGCCTCAGCACCATGGGAGCCAGGGCATTCAGCTGCTCTGCTCCCAGGCTCTGGAACTCACTCCCCCCACACATCCGGCAGTCTGAAGATATCACATCATTCAAATCCCTCCTCAAAACCCACCTGTTTAAACTGGCATACTCTCTCTAGCACTCATCATCACCCATCTTATGTGTCTGTACAAATATGTCTCTGTCATGTCCTGTTGTTTTTATATTGTTTTATCTGTCTATGTTTTAATTAATTCTTGTAAGGTGTCCTTGGGTATCCAGAAAGGCGCCACCAAATAAAATGTATTATTATTATTATTACAACTACAGGTACAGCTACAGATACAGCTACTACTACAGCTACAGGTACAACTACAGCTACAACTACAGCTACAGCTACAGGTACAGCTACAGTTACAGGTACAACTACAGCTACAGGTACAGGTACTACTACAGTTACAGGTACAACTACAGCTACAGGTACAACTACAGGTACTACTACAGTTACAGGTACAACTACAGCTACAGGTACAGCTACAGCTACAGCTACAGGTACAGCTACAGGTACTACTACAGTTACAGGTACAACTACAGGTACTACTACAGTTACAGGTACAACTACAGCTACAGGTACAACTACAGCTACAGCTACAGATACAACTACAGCTACAACTACAGCTACAGATACAACTACAGGTACTACTACAGTTACAGGTACAACTACAGCTACAGATACAGGTACAACTACAGCTACAGATACAGGTACAACTACAACTACAGCTACAGGTACAACTACAGCTACAGATACAGCTACTACTACAGTTACAGGTACAACTACAGCTACAACTACAGCTACAGCTACAGCTACAGGTACAGCTACAGGTACAGCTACAGGTACTACTACAGTTACAGGTACAACTACAGCTACAGGTACAACTACAGCTACAGATACAGGTACAACTACAGCTACAGATACAGGTACAACTACAGCTACAACTACAGCTACAGGTACAACTACAGCTACAGATACAGGTACAGCTACTACTACAGTTACAGGTACAACTACAGCTACAGATACAGGTACAACTACAGCTACAGATACAGGTACAACTACAGCTACAGATACAGGTACAACTACAGCTACAGATACAGGTACAACTACAGCTACAGATACAGCTACAGGTACAACTACAGCTACAGATACAGCTACTACTACAGTTACAGGTACAACTACAGCTACAACTACAGCTACAGCTACAGGTACAGCTACAGGTACAGCTACAGGTACAGCTACAGGTACTACTACAGTTACAACTACAGCTACAGGTACAGGTACAACTACAGCTACAGGTACAACTACAGCTACAGATACAGGTACAACTACAGCTACAGATACAGGTACAACTACAGCTACAACTACAGCTACAGATACAGGTACAACTACAGCTACAGATACAGGTACAACTACAGCTACAACTACAGCTACAGATACAGGTACAACTACAGCTACAGATACAGGTACAACTACAGCTACTACTACAGTTACAGGTACAACTACAGCTACAGATACAGGTACAACTACAGCTACAACTACAGCTACAGATACAGGTACAACTACAGCTACAGATACAGGTACAACTACAGCTACAGGTACTACTACAGTTACAGGTACAACTACAGCTACAGATACAGGTACAACTACAGCTACAGGTAGTGTTAGGGTTGTAGATGGAGTTGTAGCTACAGTTAGTTATGTCTGTGATCTCACCTGAAGGTCTGAACTCACCTGAAGGTCTGTCTGACAGCGTTGGTGCGCAGGTCGATGATCTTCACCAGGTCGTCTCTGGAGCAGGTGAGCAGCTCGGTGCGGTCGTGGTTCAGGTCCAGAGACGTCACTCTGCCCAGCAGCTCCAGCTCCTGGACTATACTCTCCGCTCTGCACACAGTACAGAACCCCCATCATGATCTCAGTGTTCCACCTGACACTCTATACTCTCTACTCTGCCCAGTACAGAACCACCATCATGATCTCAGTGTTCCACATGACACTCTATACTCTCCGCTCTGCATACAGAACAGAACCACCATCATGATCTCAGTGTTCCACCTGACACTCTATACTCTCTACTCTGCATACAGAACAGAACCACCATCATGATCTCAGTGTTCCACATGACACTCTATACTCTCCGCTCTGCATACAGAACAGAACCACCATCATGATCTCAGTGTTCCACCTGACACTCTATACTCTCCGCTCTGCACACAGCACAGAACCACCATCATGATCTCAGTGTTCCACCTGACACTCTATACTCTCCGCTCTGCACAGCACAGAACCACCATCATGATCTCAGTGTTCCACCTGACACTCTATACTCTCCACTCTGCACACAGTACAGAACCACCATCATGATCTCAGTGTTCCACCTGACACTCTATACTCTCCGCTCTGCACACAGTACAGAACCACCATCATGATCTGAGTGTTCCACCTGACACTCTATCCTGGTCGCTCTGGATTAAAGCTGATAGTTAGAGGTGTAGATAGAGTTGTAGATAGATAGAGTTGGATAGAGTTGTAGACAGATAGAGTTGTAGACAGATAGTTGTAGACAGATAGAGTTGTAGACAGATAGAGTTGTAGACAGATAGAGTTGTAGACAGATAGAGTTGTAGATAGATAGTTGTAGACAGATAGTTGTAGACAGATAGAGTTGTAGACAGATAGAGTTGTAGATAGATAAAGTTGTAGACAGATAGAGTTGTAGACAGATAGAGTTGTAGATAGAGAGTTGTAGACAGATAGTTGTAGACAGATAGTTGTAGACAGATACAAATATGTCTCTGTCATGTCCTGTTGTTTTTATATTGTTTTATCTGTCTTTTTTAATTAATTCTTGTAAGTTGGGTGTCCAGAAAGGCGCCAACAAATAAAATGTATTATTATTATTATAGATAGTTGTAGACAGATAGAGTTGTAGACAGATAGAGTTGTAGACAGATAGAGTTGTAGACAGATAGTTGTAGACAGATAGAGTTGTAGACAGATAGAGTTGTAGACAGATAGAGTTGTAGACATAGAGTTGTAGACAGATAGAGTTGTAGACAGATAGTTGTAGACAGATAGAGTTGTAGACATAGAGTTGTAGACAGATAGAGTTGTAGACAGATAGAGTTGTAGACAGATAGAGTTGTAGACAGATAGAGTTGTAGACATAGAGTTGTAGACAGATAGAGTTGTAGACAGATAGTTGTAGACAGATAGAGTTGTAGACATAGAGTTGTAGACATAGAGTTGTAGACAGATAGTTGTAGACAGATAGAGTTGTAGACAGATAGAGTTGTAGATAGATAGAGTTGTAGACAGATAGTTGTAGACAGAGTTGTACACGTACCTGATGTCCCAGAATCTAACTTTCTTGTCAAAGTGTCCACTCATGACGCACTGCTCCGTGCACACAATGTCATTACAGCTGGACCCAGCAAACACCGTCTTCATACCTGCACAGGTGAGACGGCAGGTGATGATTCACGCAGACTGAGTACTCTATCACACCTGGGCACCTGGCCCTGGTTGCTATGGAAACCTGTAAAAACCGTCCAATCACGTACAGACTTTGCTGCGGAGGTCCCAAAGTTTGAGTGTTCGATCGTAGCTGCCGGAGACGATCCGAGCGTTGTCCAATAGGAAGCGAGCTGACAGCACCTTCCCACTGTGACCTGTCAAGGTGTGCTGGAGACACGCACAGACACACACACACACACTAGATTGTAACACACTAACAAACATCTGGTTGTACGTACGGTGATGATTGATGCTAACAGGCGCTAACAGAGCTACGTTATTGTCTTCATGGTCTCAGTAGAGGAGTGAGATCATCTCTCAGGCCCCGCCTCCTCAGCCTCATGCTCCGTTCTGATTGGTTCTGTTGGATGTCAATCATCATCACACTGAGCCTGTAGGGTCTCTGTACAGACCCACACTGTGATGTCACATCCTGTCTGTCTGTCAGCAGCTCCTGGGACCACCACTGCACCACTAGAGCATGATGGGAGCACAGAGCAGGGGCTGCTGGGAGCCAACATGGCCGACGGAGTGGGACCTGAGGTTCAGACCTTTTACATCATCACATCACGGACCAGAAGACTGATCTACCTGGACCTGGTTCTACCTGGACCTGGTTCTACTTGGACCTGGTTCTACCTGGACCTGGTTCTACCTGGACCTGGTTCTACCTGGACCTGGTTCTACCTGGACCTGGTTCTACCTGGACCTGGTTCTACCTGGACCTGGTTGTACTTGGACCTGGTTCTACCTGGACCTGGTTCTACCTGGACCTGGTTCTACCTGGACCTGGTTCTACCTGGACCTGGTTGTACTTGGACCTGGTTCTACCTGGACCTGGTTCTACTTGGACCTGGTTCTACCTGGACCTGGTTCTGTGTGATCTAGGTGCAGTGTGAGGTGAGAACCGTTAAGACTCACTCTCAGTCTGTAGTCGTCTACGGTCCAGATCCGACTGGCGAAGTCATTAGAGGCCGCCAGCAGGTACGAGCCCTGAACACATGACCACGGATACAATACATCATCATCAACATAGTATCACATATACAACAGATATTAAAACCAAGTAAATATTATTAAAACTAAAGAATACATTAAAAGCAACAGTTGAGATTAGATTACAGAGTAAACACTCACAGCGCTGTCGAACTCGATGCTGGTGATTCCTGCGTTGCTGCCGGTCAGAGCTCCTTTAGGCTCACAGCGACCTGAACACACACACCAAATATATACCAAACCAGCACCCATCTGACACCAAGGCTATTCTGAAACACTACATACATGCATTTATCTGTGTAGGAAATTATTCCTCATGCACACACAACCTGGTTACCATGGAGACGGTCCAACTCACCGGCCACGACCTCCCAAAGCTTCACCCTGCGGTCCATCCCTCCTGTTGCTAGGAGACGAGAGCCAGGGCTGAACCTCACTGCGTTCACCTCGCCGTCATGGGCTTCCTACACACACACACACACACACACACACACACACACAGTCAGTCAGTCAGGTGTGCGTCTCAGCCAATGAGAACAGGTGTTTCTCTGTTTTGGTCTCAGGTTGAAAACTGGAGATCATGTCCCTCCTCCTCCTCAGCCTCACGCTCCGTTCTGATTGGTTCTGTTGGATGTCAATCATCATCACACTGAGCCTGTAGGGTCTCTGTACAGACCCACGCTGTGATGTCACATCCTGTCTGTCAGCAGCTCCTGGGACCACCACTGCACCACTAGAGCATGATGGGAGCACAGAGCAGGGGCTGCTGGGAGCCAGAGGGCAGCAGGAGAGGATTGTGGGTAATCAGACCTTTTACTGCTCATCACTGACCAATGAGGTTACATGCACACCTGAGAAACGTACGCACACTTGGTCAACACGCGCACCTGCCAACACGCGCACCTGGGCAACACGCGCACCTGGTCAACACGCGCACCTGGCCAACACGCGCACCTGGGCAACACGCGCACCTGGTCAACACGCGCACCTGGTCAACACGCGCACCTGGTCAACACGCGCACCTGGTCAACACGCGCACCTGGTCAACACGCGCACCTGGCCAACACGCGCACCTGGCCAACACGCGCACCTGGGCAACACGCGCACCTGTCCAATACACGCAGCTGGGGAACAACAGCTGTTAATGTTTCCTATGAGTGGTGTGGTGCTTCCCAACATGTTAAACTGGTTCCCAGTGGAACCATTCCATGCCGGTCCACTGGTTACTTACAAACACGTGCAGAGCCGTTGAGGGGACTCGAACCTCAGCACACACTCCTGAAGGGGCTTCTGTGTTTTCAGGTGAAGAGCTGAAAGAGTTGGCAGGTCGACGGCTGCTGGGAGACGAACACAGTTACAGATCAGCCTGATCGCAGCAAGGACAGGACTCATCATCATTATTATTATTATAGCACTAATAACAGTCTTTTATTAAACAGAGACAGCGAGCTGTCAATCAAAGAGCTGGGAAAAGGTGAGGACACAGTGTCCTTCACCTGGAGACAGAGAGGACGGACACACTGGAGACAGACAGAGAGACAGACAGGTTAGTCCGGACTCCCAGAGACCTGCAGAGACCTGCAGAGACCTGCAGAGACCTGGACAGGTGATCTTCCAGCTACGTACCCGAATATGTTGGAGATGGAGTCCAGCAGACCGCCAGGAGGAGGCTGAGACATCTTCTTACTGCTCCAAGAGACAAGACACCGTCAACTGGACCGACAGGATCAACTGGACACACTGTCACTAGATATCTTTACAATCTGTACGTAGCGACGGTCCGCTATACAGAACATAGAATGTATATAGTATAGAAACATAGAACTGAATTGAATAGATGGGCTCACCCAGTTCCTGGTCTCACCTGGGAGTTCTGCTGAGCGCTCTGTTGGGGGAGGTCTCTCCGCCCCCCTTCCCTCCGTCCTCCGCCAGAACCTCGATGTCGTCGTCCCTGAGGACAAACACAGTCAGCGTCGCCATGACGACACGGAGCAGCTCTATTAATGTCAACGTAGATAATATTGAGTGTACTGACGGGTCGATGGGGAGAGGCTCTTTGGCTGCGTCCGCCAGTTCCTTCTGCAGTTTGGCCTGTCTGCGTCTGAAACACCAATCAGAGGACCGATCAGAGGACCGGTCAGAGGACCGATCAGAGGACCGGTCAGAGGACCGGTCAGAGGACCGATCAGAGGACCGGTCAGAGGACCAATCAGCGTCAGTCATCATCAGCAGTGTCCTGCTCACCTGCTGTCCTTCTCGTTCTCTGCGTTCAGCTTGTTGGCCTCCTGAGCCTTCTCAGCCATCCAGCGGGACACCAGCTCCTGGTTGTCTTCGCTGGTCTTCCTCAGTTTCTCCTCCAGAGCAGAGAAGGTGATCTGGAGAGCGTCGTACTCGTCCTTCAGGGTTTGGTTGGCCCTCTCCAGGTCCTACAGGGACAGGAAGTCAGGAAGTCATCATCACGCTACAGCCACAACACCAGCACCGGATAACCTCAAACTACTGTGAAGGAACACCGGAGCAGCTCCACGCCTCCATCAATAACATGATCACATCAGCTGTCTTACAGTATTAGTAGTTATTATTATTAATATTACTATTCTAGACTGGGATGGACTTCCTGTTCAGACTGTGAAGGTCTCAGGTTGAAAACTGGAGATCATGTCCCTCCTCCTCCTCAGCCTCACGCTCCGTTCTGATTGGTTCTGTTGGATGTCAATCATCATCACACTGAGCCTGTAGGGTCTCTGTACAGACCCACGCTGTGATGTCACATCCTGTCTGTCTGTCAGCAGCTCCTGGGACCACCACTGCACCACTAGAGCATGATGGGAGCACAGAGCAGGGGCTGCTGGGAGCCAGAGGGCAGCAGGAGAGGATTGTGGGTAATCAGACCTTTTACTGCTCATCACTGACCTTCATCACATCTCTGACCTTCATCACCTCTCTGACCTTCATCACCTCTCTGACCTTCATCACATCTCTGACCTTCATCACCTCTCTGACCTTCATCACCTCTCTGACCTTCATCACGTCTCTGACCTTCATCACCTCTCTGACCTTCATCACGTCTCTGACCTTCATCACGTCTCTGACCACTCAACAGTTACAGTTATATTAACATCTATATACACATATCTATTTATCTGTGATGGGCCATCACGTCATTCGTCTTTACTAACCACAACGTCACGCCGTCGAGGAAACGTGAAGCACGCAGCAGCGGTTTCCCCACAAACGGACCTGCAGCCTGCTGTGAGGTCACTCAGAGTGAACACGTTATCACGAGGCTACGTGATGATGTCACGGCGAGGTTACCGACCTGCAGCCTGCTGTGGTGAAGATGGACGACTAAAAGATATCTTAGATACGGCGCCACACGTGTCTCAGCGGGAGACAGCGTGTTGTTTCATGCAGGTGATATCAGACAGGTGGAGTTGAGTCCAGGTGAGGTGTTTACCTGCAGGAAGCTCCTCAGCTCCCGACAGTCTCCCTCCAGACTTGAGATCTGCTGCTGGTACTCACACATCCTGGAGACACACAGAGAGAGAGACACACACACACACACACACACACACACACACACACAGAGAGAGAGACACACACAGAGAGAGACACACACAGAGAGAGAGACACACACACACCATCACAGCTCCATTAACCTCATCATTAAACACACAGACCAGAGACCAGCCATCAGCTGCAGTGTGTGTGTGTGTGTGTGTGTGTGTGTGTGTGTGTGTGTGTGTGTGTGTGTGTGTGTCAACTGACCTGGCCTCGTTGTTCTGGATCTCTTTGTCCTTCTGTTGAATCTGGTTGTTGAGTTCGATCACACTCTGAGCCAGCTGGACAACAAACACACACTTATTACACTTATTAACACCACCACACCAGGACCTGCCAGGACCTGCCAGGACCTTCAGGACCTGCCAGGACCTGCCAGGACCTTCAGGACCTGCCAGAACCTGCCAGGACATTCAGGACCTGCCAGGACCTGCCAGGACGCATGTGTGTGTGTGTGTGTGTGTGTGTGTGTGTGTGTGTAGTGTCTATGTGAAGCTCTGAACTCTGAACTGTTTCACTATTAAAATAAAGTTGGAATTGAATAAACTGAATTAAATATTACATTTATTTGATATTTTTCATATGACATGTTTGCTGGTGGTGTTGATGACATCACTTCCTGTGTGATGACATCACTTCCTGTGTGTGGGTCAGTCACTGACCTCTCCTCGTTTCTTGTGCAGCTCCGTCAGCTCCTCCTGGTGTCGGATTCTCATCTGAGACATCTCCTGCTGCAGGACGTCACTGCGACCGGAGTCTGTCCCCGAACTGAAGGACAAGACCGGGACACGTCAGGGGGACACGTAGGGAAAGGTCACAGGGGACACGTCAGGGGGACACGTAGGGACAAGTCACAGGGGGACACGTCAGGGGGACATGTAGGGACAGGTCACAGGGGACACCTCAGGGGGACACGTAGGGACAGGTCACAGGGGACACGTCAGGGGGACATGTCACAGGGGACACGTAGGGACAGGTCACAGGGGATACACCAGGGGGACATGTAGGGACAGGTCCCAGGGGACACGTCAGAGGGGACACGTAGGGACAGGTCACAGGGGACACGTCAGGGGGACATGTAGGGACAGGTCCCAGGGGACACGTCAGAGGGGACACGTAGGGACAGGTCACAGGGGACACGTCAGGGGGACATGTAGGGAAGGGTCACAGGGGACAGGTCAGAGGGGACAGGTCAGAAGGGACAGGTCAGAGGGGACAGGTCAGAGGGGACACGTCAGAGGGGACACGTCAGAGGGGACAGGTAGCATGTTGTAGGTGAGGACTCACCTGGCCTCGTGTCCTCTCTGGACGTCATACTTGTCTGTCTGGTATCTCTCTGACAGAACAGCCTGCAGGTCTGACTTCTCTAGGAGACGGTTATCTGAGGACAGAGAGAGAGACAGACCGGAGGTGAGACAGTTCATCAGACAGGAGGTGAGACAGGAGGACAGACAGGAGGACAGGCACTCACACTGGTGGATGATCTCTTCGAAGGCTTGTCTCTGGACTCTGTCTCTGAGCTTCAGCTGCTCTGAAACGTGTCTCTTCCACGAACACGCCGCCGCTCGCCGCTCCGCCATGACACCTGAGACAGTATTAGTACTTTAATACTGGTAACAGAGTATTTTCAGCGTGGTATTAGTACTCCGAGTACCTCCTCCATCAGTACTTGTACTGTTAATGACGTCACTGGATGGCTAATACTCAATCACATGACGTCAGAGTTCATGTAGAAAGTAAATAAATAATCGTCCTCAGATGCTGAGCAGCTGTTAGCCTGTTAGCATGTTAGCATGTGTAGCTAAAGGGAACCACAACACAAACAGGTAGAAAACAGGCTAACATGCTAACATGCTAACATGCTAACAGGCTAACATGCTAACAGGCTAACAGGCTAACGTGCTTTAATCGTTGTTTACGGTTAGATTAAACGGTTGGATGTGAACAACACGCCGGCGCGTCCGTGTCACAGTGCGCGTGTCATCGGGCTGGTTCAGATGCGCGTCCCCGTGACTCAACATGTTAGCATGCTAAGCTAATGCTAGCCGCTAGCTGCAGTAAGAAGAGATGAAGGTTCAGACTCTACCGGCTCTCCGGTAACGTCTACCGGCTCACCGGTAACGTCTACCGGCTCTCCGGTAACGTCTACCGGCTCTCCGGTAACGGGCTCTCCGGTAAAGTCTACCGGCTCTCCGGTAACGTCTACCGGCTCTCCAGTAACATCTACCGGCGGCTCGGCTCCTCTAACGGCTCTCCGGTAACCCCGCTGCTCGGTGGTGTTTACCTGTTTACCGGGCCGGTTTCTCTTCTTCTTCTTCTTCTCTCTGTACCCCTAACGTTACCGTTACCTCTCTCTCTCTCTATATATCTATCTCTCTCTGTACCCCTCTACCTCTCTGTCCTTCTCTCTGTAGCGTTAACCCTCTCTCTCTACCCCTCTGCTGTATCTCTCTGTATCTCTCTCCCTCTCCCTCTCTCTCTCTCTCTTCTCTCTGTATCCCTCTCTCTCTCTTCTCTCCCTCCCTCTCTCTCTCCCTCTCTCTGTATCCCTCTCTCTCTCTTCTCTCCCTCTCCCTCTCTCTCTCTCTCTCTCTTCTCTCTGTATCCCTCTCTCTCTCTTCTCTCTGTATCCCTCTCTCTCTCTTCTCTCCCTCTCTCTCTCCCTCTCTCTCTCCCTCTCTCTGTACCCCTCTCCCTCTCTCTCTCCCTCTACTCTTCTCTCTGTAGCGTTTCTTCTTCAGCCTCTTCAGCTGCGTCGCTCCAACTCGGCGACATTTTGGCTTCGACTACTCACTTCCGGGATGGTCGCGCAATGATGACGTACGGTTTAAATGTTCTCAGCTAATAATAAGTAATACATTAAAGTATAAATAATAAGTAATACATTAAAGTATAAATAATAAGTAATACATTAAAGTATAAATAATAAGTAATAAATTAAAATATAAATAAGTAATAAATTAAAGTATAAATAATAAGTAATACATTAAAGTATAAATAATAAGTAATACATTAAAGTATAAATAATAAGTAATAAATTAAAGTATAAATAATAAGTAATAAATTAAAATATAAATAAGTAATAAATTAAAGTATAAATAATAAGTAATAAATTAAAGTATAAATAATAAGTAATACATTAAAGTATAAATAATAAGTAATAAATTAAAGTATAAATAATAAGTAATACATTAAAGTATAAATAATAAGTAATAAATTAAAGTATAAATAATAAGTAATACATTAAAGTATAAATAATAAGTAATACATTAAAGTATAAATAATAAGTAATACATTAAAGTATAAATAATAAGTAATATATTAAAGTATAAATAATAAGTAATAAATTAAAATATAAATAATAAGTAATAAATTAAAGTATAAATAATAAGTAATAAATTAAAGTATAAATAATAAGTAATAAATTAAAATATAAATAAGTAATAAATTAAAGTATAAATAATAAGTAATACATTAAAGTATAAATAATAAGTAATACATTAAAGTATAAATAATAAGTAATAAATTAAAGTATAAATAATAAGTAATAAATTAAAATATAAATAAGTAATAAATTAAAGTATAAATAATAAGTAATACATTAAAGTATAAATAATAAGTAATACATTAAAGTATAAATAATAAGTAATACATTAAAGTATAAATAATAAGTAATAAATTAAAATATAAATAAGTAATAAATTAAAGTATAAATAATAAGTAATACATTAAAGTATAAATAATAAGTAATACATTAAAGTATAAATAATAAGTAATAAATTAAAGTATAAATAATAAGTAATAAATTCAAATATAAATAAGTAATAAATTAAAGTATAAATAATAAGTAATACATTAAAGTATAAATAATAAGTAATAAATTAAAGTATAAATAATAAGTAATAAATTAAAGTATAAATAATAAGTAATACATTAAAGTATAAATAATAAGTAATAAATTAAAGTATAAATAATAAGTAATACATTAAAGTATAAATAATAAGTAATAAATTAAAGTATAAATAATAAGTAATAAATTAAAGTATAAATAATAAGTAATACATTAAAGTATAAATAATAAGTAATAAATTAAAGTATAAATAATAAGTAATACATTAAAGTATAAATAATAAGTAATAAATTAAAGTATAAATAATAAGTAATAAATTAAAGTATAAATAATAAGTAATACATTAAAGTATAAATAATAAGTAATAAATTAAAATATAAATAAGTAATAAATTAAAGTATAAATAATAAGTAATACATTAAAGTATAAATAATAAGTAATACATTAAAGTATAAATAATAAGTAATATATTAAAGTATAAATAATAAGTAATAAATTAAAATATAAATAAGTAATACATTAAAGTATAAATAATAAGTAATAAATTAAAGTATAAATAATAAGTAATAAATTAAAGTATAAATAATAAGTAATACATTAAAGTATAAATAATAAGTAATAAATTAAAGTATAAATAATAAGTAATAAATTAAAGTATAAATAATAAGTAATACATTAAAGTATAAATAATAAGTAATACATTAAAGTATAAATAATAAGTAATACATTAAAGTATAAATAATAAGTAATACATTAAAGTATAAATAATAAGTAATAAATTAAAATATAAATAAGTAATAAATTAAAGTATAAATAATAAGTAATACATTAAAGTATAAATAATAAGTAATACATTAAAGTATAAATAATAAGTAATAAATTAAAGTATAAATAATAAGTAATACATTAAAGTATAAATAATAAGTAATAAATTAAAGTATAAATAATAAGTAATACATTAAAGTATAAATAATAAGTAATAAATTAAAGTATAAATAATAAGTAATAAATTCAAGTATAAATAATAAGTAATACATTAAAGTATAAATAATAAGTAATAAATTAAAATATAAATAAGTAATAAATTAAAGTATAAATAATAAGTAATAAATTAAACTATAAATAAGTAATAAATTAAAGTATAAATAATAAGTAATACATTAAAGTATAAATAATAAGTAATACATTAAAGTATAAATAATAAGTAATAAATTAAAGTATAAATAATAAGTAATACATTAAAGTATAAATAATAAGTAATACATTAAAGTATAAATAATAAGTAATAAATTAAAGTATAAATAATAAGTAATACATTAAAGTATAAATAATAAGTAATAAATTAAAATATAAATAAGTAATAAATTAAAGTATAAATAATAAGTAATGAATTAAAGTATAAATAATAAGTAATACATTAAAGTATAAATAATAAGTAATAAATTAAAATATAAATAAGTAATAAATTAAAGTATAAATAATAAGTAATAAATTAAAGTATAAATAATAAGTAATAAATTAAAATATAAATAAGTAATAAATTAAAGTATAAATAATAAGTAATAAATTAAAATATAAATAAGTAATAAATTAAAGTATAAATAATAAGTAATACATTAAAGTATAAATAATAAGTAATACATTAAAGTATAAATAATAAGTAATATATTAAAGTATAAATAATAAGTAATAAATTAAAATATAAATAAGTAATAAATTAAAGTATAAATAATAAGTAATACATTAAAGTATAAATAATAAGTAATACATTAAAGTATAAATAATAAGTAATACATTAAAGTATAAATAATAAGTAATAAATTAAAGTATAAATAATAAGTAATAAATTAAAGTATAAATAATAAGTAATACATTAAAGTATAAATAATAAGTAATAAATTAAAGTATAAATAATAAGTAATAAATTAAAGTATAAATAATAAGTAATACATTAAAGTATAAATAATAAGTAATACATTAAAGTATAAATAATAAGTAATACATTAAAGTATAAATAATAAGTAATACATTAAAGTATAAATAATAAGTAATAAATTAAAATATAAATAAGTAATAAATTAAAGTATAAATAATAAGTAATACATTAAAGTATAAATAATAAGTAATACATTAAAGTATAAATAATAAGTAATAAATTAAAGTATAAATAATAAGTAATACATTAAAGTATAAATAATAAGTAATAAATTAAAGTATAAATAATAAGTAATACATTAAAGTATAAATAATAAGTAATAAATTAAAGTATAAATAATAAGTAATAAATTCAAGTATAAATAATAAGTAATACATTAAAGTATAAATAATAAGTAATAAATTAAAATATAAATAAGTAATAAATTAAAGTATAAATAATAAGTAATAAATTAAACTATAAATAAGTAATAAATTAAAGTATAAATAATAAGTAATACATTAAAGTATAAATAATAAGTAATACATTAAAGTATAAATAATAAGTAATAAATTAAAGTATAAATAATAAGTAATACATTAAAGTATAAATAATAAGTAATACATTAAAGTATAAATAATAAGTAATAAATTAAAGTATAAATAATAAGTAATACATTAAAGTATAAATAATAAGTAATAAATTAAAATATAAATAAGTAATAAATTAAAGTATAAATAATAAGTAATGAATTAAAGTATAAATAATAAGTAATACATTAAAGTATAAATAATAAGTAATAAATTAAAATATAAATAAGTAATAAATTAAAGTATAAATAATAAGTAATAAATTAAAGTATAAATAATAAGTAATAAATTAAAATATAAATAAGTAATAAATTAAAGTATAAATAATAAGTAATAAATTAAAATATAAATAAGTAATAAATTAAAGTATAAATAATAAGTAATACATTAAAGTATAAATAATAAGTAATACATTAAAGTATAAATAATAAGTAATATATTAAAGTATAAATAATAAGTAATAAATTAAAATATAAATAAGTAATAAATTAAAGTATAAATAATAAGTAATACATTAAAGTATAAATAATAAGTAATACATTAAAGTATAAATAATAAGTAATATATTAAAGTATAAATAATAAGTAATAAATTAAAATATAAATAATAAGTAATAAATTAAAGTATAAATAATAAGTAATATATTAAAGTATAAATAATAAGTAATAAATTAAAATATAAATAATAAGTAATAAATTAAAGTATAAATAATAAGTAATAAATTAAAGTATAAATAATAAGTAATACATTAAAGTATAAATAATAAGTAATAAATTAAAGTATAAATAATAAGTAATAAATTAAAATATAAATAAGTAATAAATTAAAGTATAAATAATAAGTAATACATTAAAGTATAAATAATAAGTAATACATTAAAGTATAAATAATAAGTAATACATTAAAGTATAAATAATAAGTAATAAATTAAAATATAAATAAGTAATAAATTAAAGTATAAATAATAAGTAATACATTAAAGTATAAATAATAAGTAATACATTAAAGTATAAATAATAAGTAATACATTAAAGTATAAATAATAAGTAATAAATTAAAATATAAATAAGTAATAAATTAAAGTATAAATAATAAGTAATAAATTAAAGTATAAATAATAAGTAATACATTAAAGTATAAATAATAAGTAATAAATTAAAATATAAATAATAAGTAATAAATTAAAGTATAAATAATAAGTAATAAATTAAAATATAAATAATAAGTAATAAATTAAAGTATAAATAATAAGTAATATATTAAAGTATAAATAATAAGTAATAAATTAAAATATAAATAATAAGTAATAAATTAAAGTATAAATAATAAGTAATAAATTAAAGTATAAATAATAAGTAATACATTAAAGTATAAATAATAAGTAATACATTAAAGTATAAATAATAAGTAATACATTAAAGTATAAATAATAAGTAATAAATTAAAGTATAAATAATAAGTAATAAATTAAAATATAAATAAGTAATAAATTAAAGTATAAATAATAAGTAATACATTAAAGTATAAATAATAAGTAATACATTAAAGTATAAATAATAAGTAATATATTAAAGTATAAATAATAAGTAATAAATTAAAATATAAATAATAAGTAATAAATTAAAGTATAAATAATAAGTAATACATTAAAGTATAAATAATAAGTAATAAATTAAAGTATAAATAATAAGTAATAAATTAAAATATAAATAAGTAATAAATTAAAGTATAAATAATAAGTAATACATTAAAGTATAAATAATAAGTAATACATTAAAGTATAAATAATAAGTAATACATTAAAGTATAAATAATAAGTAATACATTAAAGTATAAATAATAAGTAATACATTAAAGTATAAATAATAAGTAATATATTAAAGTATAAATAATAAGTAATAAATTAAAATATAAATAATAAGTAATAAATTAAAGTATAAATAATAAGTAATATATTAAAGTATAAATAATAAGTAATAAATTAAAATATAAATAATAAGTAATAAATTAAAGTATAAATAATAAGTAATACATTAAAGTATAAATAATAAGTAATACATTAAAGTATAAATAATAAGTAATACATTAAAGTATAAATAATAAGTAATAAATTAAAGTATAAATAATAAGTAATACATTAAAGTATAAATAATAAGTAATACATTAAAGTATAAATAATAAGTAATACATTAAAGTATAAATAATAAGTAATAAATTAAAATATAAATAAGTAATAAATTAAAGTATAAATAATAAGTAATAAATTAAAGTATAAATAATAAGTAATACATTAAAGTATAAATAATAAGTAATAAATTAAAATATAAATAATAAGTAATAAATTAAAGTATAAATAATAAGTAATAAATTAAAATATAAATAATAAGTAATAAATTAAAGTATAAATAATAAGTAATATATTAAAGTATAAATAATAAGTAATAAATTAAAATATAAATAATAAGTAATAAATTAAAGTATAAATAATAAGTAATAAATTAAAGTATAAATAATAAGTAATACATTAAAGTATAAATAATAAGTAATACATTAAAGTATAAATAATAAGTAATACATTAAAGTATAAATAATAAGTAATAAATTAAAGTATAAATAATAAGTAATAAATTAAAATATAAATAAGTAATAAATTAAAGTATAAATAATAAGTAATAAATTAAAATATAAATAAGTAATAAATTAAAGTATAAATAATAAGTAATACATTAAAGTATAAATAATAAGTAATACATTAAAGTATAAATAATAAGTAATATATTAAAGTATAAATAATAAGTAATAAATTAAAATATAAATAATAAGTAATAAATTAAAGTATAAATAATAAGTAATACATTAAAGTATAAATAATAAGTAATAAATTAAAGTATAAATAATAAGTAATAAATTAAAATATAAATAAGTAATAAATTAAAGTATAAATAATAAGTAATACATTAAAGTATAAATAATAAGTAATACATTAAAGTATAAATAATAAGTAATAAATTAAAATATAAATAAGTAATAAATTAAAGTATAAATAATAAGTAATACATTAAAGTATAAATAATAAGTAATACATTAAAGTATAAATAATAAGTAATACATTAAAGTATAAATAATAAGTAATAAATTAAAATATAAATAAGTAATAAATTAAAGTATAAATAATAAGTAATAAATTAAAGTATAAATAATAAGTAATACATTAAAGTATAAATAATAAGTAATATATTAAAGTATAAATAATAAGTAATAAATTAAAATATAAATAAGTAATACATTAAAGTATAAATAATAAGTAATATATTAAAGTATAAATAATAAGTAATAAATTAAAATATAAATAATAAGTAATAAATTAAAATATAAATAATAAGTAATACATTAAAGTATAAATAATAAGTAATAAATTAAAATATAAATAATAAGTAATAAATTAAAGTATAAATAATAAGTAATATATTAAAGTATAAATAATAAGTAATAAATTAAAATATAAATAATAAGTAATAAATTAAAGTATAAATAATAAGTAATAAATTAAAGTATAAATAATAAGTAATACATTAAAGTATAAATAATAAGTAATACATTAAAGTATAAATAATAAGTAATACATTAAAGTATAAATAATAAGTAATAAATTAAAATATAAATAAGTAATAAATTAAAGTATAAATAAGTAATACATTAAAGTATAAATAATAAGTAATAAATTAAAGTATAAATAATAAGTAATATATTAAAGTATAAATAATAAGTAATAAATTAAAATATAAATAAGTAATAAATTAAAGTATAAATAATAAATAATACATTAAAGTATAAATAATAAGTAATATATTAAAGTATAAATAATAAGTAATAATTACACATTGCAGTGGTTATTACAAAATGTTAGAAAATGTAATGATAAGGTTATTATTAATAATTATCATGATGTTTTAGGACACTTGAAATATGAGCAAATCATGACGTCATAATGTCGTTTCAGCTGACGTCCTTTAATCAGCTGCAGAATCTCAGGAGCCTCAGTGGTCCGAGTCCGAGTCCGAGTCCGAGTCAGGCTGATGATGATGATGATGATGTGATGATGATACATGAATGTACATATTCCTCCCTGGATATCAATAAAGTCAAATATGATTTAATATTCTACATAACTAATATGAACACATATAGAGCTGCAGGTGTACTTCCTGTCTGCTGGATGACTTCCTGCTGTCAGTGTGAATGTAAATATGAACATTAAACCAGGAAGTGAGGTGTTAATAAAGTTTTATTGAGACAGTTGAGTACAAAGTTAACAGGTTAAAGTGCCCTCAGAGAATAACACACAGAAACATGAACATCATTATTACATCTCATTAAATCACAGATGATAACCATAACCCCTAACATTAATATTAACATTATCATCATCGTTACATCTCATTAAATCCTTCATGAATCACAGACCAGATTAAACAGATTAAACAGATTGAACAGATTGAACTCGACTAAAGGGTCCTTACTAAAGATTGATCTATTGTATTTTAACAGTAAAACAATAACAGGCTGGAGAGGAGAGTCATATCTTTGTGTAACAGGACTCTGAATGGTAACATATTCAAATCATAATAATAAAGAATAATAAAAACAGTTGGCTGGATTATCAGTGACTCCCCTTTAATAATCAATACATTACTAATGGATCAATAGAAGGGTTAGGAGGTCGGTCGGTTCTCCGCCTGCAGGGGGAGCTGATGAGGCTCCAATGAAAGACACTATCATGTTGCATTGTGGGAAACGTAGGCTCCAGTGAATATTGAAGCTGTGACGTCC
This sequence comes from Sebastes fasciatus, assembly GCF_043250625.1. Taxonomy (NCBI): domain Eukaryota; kingdom Metazoa; phylum Chordata; class Actinopteri; order Perciformes; family Sebastidae; genus Sebastes; species Sebastes fasciatus. The sequence goes on from NC_133801.1 coordinate 928,073, forward strand.
TTTAAATGATTTGGTTTTAATTTGACACTCCCTGATTTGAATATGATTTGAATATGTTGCCTTCCAGCAGCTTCAGCTCATTAAAAACACACCGTTGATTATAGATTTCATATAACGAGTGATGTCAAACCACCGGAGATCTGATTGAGAGAGATGATTTGATCAAAGTAGAGAAAACACTACGTGATCCCGTTTATAGTGATTTAAAGAAACTGGACACTCAAATAATTAGAAGTTTTACTTAATAAATGACTTCAAATGACGATTTAAAGTCATTTAACTGATAATTTCTGTTCATAACTCATCACTGAAGCATCACTGAGTCATCACTGAATCATCACTGAAGCATCACTGAAGCATCACTGAATCATCACTGAATCATCACTGAATCATCACTGAATCATCACTGAAGCATCACTGAGTCATCACTGAATCATCACTGAATCATCACTGAAGCATCACTGAAGCATCACTGAATCATCACTGAAGCATCACTGAATCATCACTGAATCATCACTGAAGCATCACTGAAGCATCACTGAAGCATCACTGAATCATCACTGAAGCATCACTGAATCATCACTGAAGCATCACTGAAGCATCACTGAAGCATCACTGAATCATCACTGAAGCATCACTGAATCATCACTGAAGCATCACTGAATCATCACTGAATCATCACTGAAGCATCACTGAATCATCACTGAATCATCACTGAAGCATCACTGAATCATCACTGAATCATCACTGAAGCATCACTGAAGCATCACTGAAGCATCACTGAAGCAGCAGCCGGCTGAGCTACAGAAGGAACATTTAAAGACAAGAATCCAGATTAGAGCAGGTTTAAGATCAGACCAGAACCCGTTCTGTTACAGGGTAATGTGAGGGAGCAGGCTCTGGTACGGACCCTCGGCGGGCCCCGGCCCCGGACCCGGAGCCTCTCCTCAGGCCTGGCCCGGTTTGGGGCTCTGTGGGATGGTCAGAGACTCCACAGAGGACTGCTCATCTGGATCTGGAAGCAGCTCCTCCTTATCACTGCAGGAAGACACAAACATCATCATTACATCAGTCGCATTTAGCCATTTCAGCCAATGCGTTCCGCCTCCCTCGCTCTCCACGCGGACTGTTTACCTGCATTCCACCAGAGCCTGCTCCAACATACTTGTACTTGTACTTGTACTACTACAACAGAAACAAGGACGCTTCCGACACCAAACTCTTGTCTTCTATATAGAACCTGTTGATGGAGGTTAAAGGTTACCTGATGGAGGACGGACGGCGGCTCAGACTGTGATGTCTCACTGTGACAACGACGAGCGCCGCCAGCAGCAGCGCAGAGATGGCTGCCAGAGTGACGAAGAGGAAGATGGCTGGAAGAGAGGAACGATGGAGATCGTGTTAGAATCTAATATCTAATATACACTGGTGTCGTTATACACGGGTATCGTTATACACTGGTATCGTTATACACTGGTATCGTTATACACTGGTGTCGTTATACACGGGTGTCGTTAGACACGGGTGTCGTTAGATACAGATATCGTTATACACTGGTGTCGTTATACACGGGTATCGTTAGACACGGGTGTCGTTATGCACGGGTGTCGTTATGCACGGGTGTCGTTATGCACGGGTGTCGTTATGCACGGGTGTCGTTAGGCACGGGTGTCGTTATGCACGGGTGTCGTTATGCGCGGGTATCGTTATGCACGGGTATCGTTATACACGGGTGTCTTTATACACGGGTATCGTTATACACGGATATCATTATAAACGGGTATCATTATTCACTGGTGTCTTTATACACGGGTATCATTATTCACTGGTGTCTTTATACACGGGTATCATTATACACTGGTGTCTTTATACACGGGTATCTAATATACACTAGTGTCTTTATACACGGGTATCGTTAGAGACGGGTATCGTTATACACTGGTGTCTTTATACACGGGTATCATTATTCACTGGTGTCTTTTTACACGGGTATCATTATACATGGGTATCATTATACACTGGTGTCTTTATACACTGGTGTCTTTATACACGGGTATCTAATATACACTGGTGTCTTTATACACGGGTATCGTTATACACGGGTATCATTATACACTGGTGTCTTTATACACGGGTATCGTTATACACGGGTATCGTTATACACGGGTATCATTATACACTGGTGTCTTTATACACGGGTATCGTTATACACGGGTATCATTATACACTGGTATCGTTATACACGGGTATCGTTATACACGGGTATCATTATACACTGGTGTCTTTATACAAGGGTATCGTTATACACGGGTATCATTATACACTGGTATCGTTATACACGGGTATCGTTATACACGGGTATCGTTATACACGGGTATCGTTATACACGGGTATCGTTATACACGGGTATCATTATACACTGGTGTCTTTATACACTGGTGTCTTTATACACGGGTATCATTATACACTGGTGTCTTTATACACGGGTATCATTATACACTGGTGTCTTTATACACGGGTATCATTATACACTGGTGTCTTTATACACGGGTATCTAATATACACTGGTGTCTTTATACACGGGTATCGTTATACACTGGTATCGTTATACACGGGTATCGTTATACACGGGTATCATTATACACTGGTGTCTTTATACAAGGGTATCGTTATACACGGGTATCATTATACACTGGTATCGTTATACACGGGTATCGTTATACACGGGTATCGTTATACACGGGTATCGTTATACACGGGTATCGTTATACACGGGTATCATTATACACTGGTGTCTTTATACACTGGTGTCTTTATACACGGGTATCATTATACACTGGTGTCTTTATACACGGGTATCATTATACACTGGTGTCTTTATACACGGGTATCATTATACACTGGTGTCTTTATACACGGGTATCTAATATACACTGGTGTCTTTATACACGGGTATCGTTATACACTGGTATCGTTAGAGACGGGTATCGTTATACACTGGTATCGTTATACACGGGTATCGTTATACACTGGTATCGTTATACACGGGTATCGTTATACACGGGTATCGTTAGACACGGGTGTCTTTATACACGGGTATCGTTATACACGGGTATCATTATACACTGGTGTCTTTATACACGGGTATCGTTATACACGGGTATCATTATACACTGGTATCGTTATACACGGGTATCATTATACACTGGTATCGTTATACACGGGTATCGTTATACACGGATATCATTATACACTGGTGTCTTTATACACGGGTATCATTATACACTGGTATCGTTATACACGGGTATCGTTATACACTGGTATCGTTATACACGGGTATCGTTATACACGGGTGTCTATACACGGGTATCGTTATACACGGATATCATTATAAACGGGTATCATTATTCACTGGTGTCTTTATACACGGGTATCATTATTCACTGGTGTCTTTATACATGGATATCATTATGCACTGGTGTCTTCATACACGGGTATCATTATACACTGGTGTCTTTATACACGGGTATCTAATATACACTGGTGTCTTTTTACACGGGTATCATTATACATGGGTATCATTATACACGGGTATCATTATACACTGGTGTCTTTATACACGGGTATCTAATATACACTGGTGTCTTTATACACGGGTATCATTATACACGGGTATCATTATACACTGGTGTCTTTATACACGGGTATCTAATATACACTAGTGTCTTTATACACGGGTATCGTTAGAGACGGGTATCGTTATACACTGGTGTCTTTATACACGGGTATCATTATTCACTGGTGTCTTTATACACGGATATCATTATACACTGGTGTCTTTTTACACGGGTATCATTATACATGGGTATCATTATACACTGGTGTCTTTATACACTGGTGTCTTTATACACGGGTATCTAATATACACTGGTGTCTTTATACACGGGTATCGTTATACACGGGTATCATTATACACTGGTGTCTTTATACACGGGTATCGTTATACACGGGTATCGTTATACACGGGTATCATTATACACTGGTGTCTTTATACACGGGTATCGTTATACACGGGTATCATTATACACTGGTATCGTTATACACGGGTATCGTTATACACGGGTATCATTATACACTGGTGTCTTTATACAAGGGTATCGTTATACACGGGTATCATTATACACTGGTATCGTTATACACGGGTATCGTTATACACGGGTATCGTTATACACGGGTATCATTATACACTGGTATCGTTATACACGGGTATCGTTATACACGGGTATCATTATACACTGGTGTCTTTATACAAGGGTATCGTTATACACGGGTATCATTATACACTGGTATCGTTATACACGGGTATCGTTATACACGGGTATCGTTATACACGGGTATCGTTATACACGGGTATCATTATACACTGGTGTCTTTATACACTGGTGTCTTTATACACGGGTATCATTATACACTGGTGTCTTTATACACGGGTATCATTATACACTGGTGTCTTTATACACGGGTATCATTATACACTGGTGTCTTTATACACGGGTATCTAATATACACTGGTGTCTTTATACACGGGTATCGTTATACACTGGTATCGTTAGAGACGGGTATCGTTATACACTGGTATCGTTATACACGGGTATCGTTATACACTGGTATCGTTATACACGGGTATCGTTATACACGGGTATCGTTAGACACGGGTGTCTTTATACACGGGTATCGTTATACACGGGTATCATTATACACTGGTGTCTTTATACACGGGTATCGTTATACACGGGTATCATTATACACTGGTATCGTTATACACGGGTATCATTATACACTGGTATCGTTATACACGGGTATCGTTATACACGGATATCATTATACACTGGTGTCTTTATACACGGGTATCATTATACACTGGTATCGTTATACACGGGTATCGTTATACACTGGTATCGTTATACACGGGTATCGTTATACACGGGTGTCTATACACGGGTATCGTTATACACGGATATCATTATAAACGGGTATCATTATTCACTGGTGTCTTCATACACGGGTATCATTATACACTGGTGTCTTTATACACGGGTATCTAATATACACTGGTGTCTTTTTACACGGGTATCATTATACATGGGTATCATTATACACGGGTATCATTATACACTGGTGTCTTTATACACGGGTATCTAATATACACTGGTGTCTTTATACACGGGTATCATTATACACGGGTATCATTATACACTGGTGTCTTTATACACGGGTATCGTTATACACGGGTATCATTATACACTGGTGTCTTTATACACGGGTATCGTTATACACGGGTATCGTTATACACGGGTATCATTATACACTGGTGTCTTTATACACGGGTATCATTATACACGGGTATCGTTATACACTGTATCACTATACACGGGTATCACTATACACGGGTATCGCTATACACAGTATCACTATACACAGGTATCATTATACACGGGTATTGTTATACACGGGTATCATTATACACGGGTATCATTATACACGGGTATCATTTTACACGGGTATCATTATACACGGGTATCGTGTCGATCAAGAAACAAAGAAGAAACTGACCTGGAGTCCAGCGGTCACGAGCTTTTCCACGAGTGTCGAAGGCCCCTGGAGGGAGAACACGGTAGAATACACAGTATTATAAACTAACAGTATTATATACTTACAGTTATCAGTGTACAGGTTACACAATAAAAGACATTAACGTGTCCAAAGAGAGACGAGTGTCTTCACCGTCTGGGCTGCAGCGGCTCATACACTCGTCCACGGTGCCGTAGCGGTTCTGGTTTCCACGACAACCGCCGTACAGGAATGATTTACAGGTGGCGGTGTTCAGGTCATAGTAGAACATGGGGAAGGCGGCGCGGCAGGGACCGGGGTCAGAGGTCACCATACAGTTATCTACAGACAGACACCATTCATTAATGTACTGACTGACGGACACGTCCCTCTGCTGAACGCTGATGAGTTATTAATAATTCATTATTATTATCTTCTACCTTTATATCCTGTAGAAACATCATCACCAGCAGAGATCTTCTGGGAGGACGGAAGGACTGAGACTGCAGGAGGAGAGACTCATATCACTGACAGACAGCTACAGACAAGTGTGTTACTCACCTGCACAGGTACAGACAGGTGTAATACTCACCTGCACAGGTACAGACAGGTGTGTTACTCACCTGTACAGGTACAGACAGGTGTAATACTGACCTGCACAGGTACAGACAGGTGTAATACTGACCTGCACAGGTACAGACAGGTGTGTTTGTCACCTCTACAGGTACAGACAGGTGTAACACTGACCTGTACAGGTACAGACAGGTTTGATACTGACCTGCACAGGTATAGACAGGTGTGTTACTCACCTGTACAGGTACAGACAGGTGTGATACTGACCTGTACAGGTACAGACAGGTGTGTTCCTCACCTGTACAGGTAGTCATGCAGCTCTCCTTGCTGAGGTAGTTGTTCTTGTTTGCTCTGCAGCCTCCAAAGATGAACGTCTCACAGCTTCCTGTCTTACTGTCGTAGTACCAGCGCTGAAACGCTGCTCTGCAGGGACCCGCCTGAGGCTCCGCCCCACAGCGCTCTGATTGGACAACAACACACAGACGAAGTCACATTTACCTTTTTATCTCCAGTCAGGTAATATATAATAAGATTTTGATAGTTTTATTTCTATAGTTCTGGTTATCTGTCACAGACAGACACAGAACACCTGAAGGTGAGCTCACCTGTCCCCTTTAAAGGACATTTAGAAGAGATCATAACTAAGATATTAAGATATTACTCCAGTTAGATCACACTCCAGTAACAACATTATATTTGTGTTGGAAGAGAAGACTTTCTACGTGTACTTCTACTTACAGTATACTGTGTATATTACTGAAACCGCTCTGGAAGGACTTTAAATCTTGTTTTGTGTTCATTAGAACTAAAAACAGGATTATTCCTTATTTCATGGGCTACTTTGGGATTTATACATTATAATTAAATAAAAGCATTGGGGGTGGATCACCATGGCAACGGTGGAAGCTTGGAAACATTTGGGTCAGAACTACTAAGATGTACATTTTGTCCCAGCTCTGCTAAATCAGGTCAGAGTGTGTCTGTAGTGACGCTGAGTCCAGTAAACAGGTTCATCTGGGTGGGTTCTAGAGCTGCTGCTGCCGTGACAACAGAGAACTATACCAGTTCAACAGGTTGTTCATGTGAGAGGAGGGAGGAGGGGAGGGAGGAGAGGAGGATGGAGGAGGGAGTAGGGAGGAGAGGAGGAAGGAGGGGAGGAAGGAGAGGAGGGAGGTGGGG
>NC_133801.1:935634-948134 GCF_043250625.1 Sebastes fasciatus
ACTCTGTTACACTGTTACTCTGTTACTCTGTTACTCTGTTACACTGTTACTCTGTTACACTGTTACTCTGTTACACTGTTACTCTGTTACACTGTTACTCTGTTACTCTGTTACACTGTTACACTGTTACTCTGTTACTCTGTTACTCTGTTACACTGTTACTCTGTTACTCTGTTACCTGTTACTCTGTTACACTGTTACACTGTTACTCTGTTACACTGTTACTCTGTTACTCTGTTACTCTGTTAAACTGTTACTCTGTTACTCTGTTACACTGTTACTCTGTTACACTGTTACTCTGTTACTCTGTTACTCTGTTACACTGTTACACTGTTACTCTGTTACTCTGTTACACTGTTACTCTGTTACTCTGTTACACTGTTACTCTGTTACTCTGTTACACTGTTACTCTGTTACACTGTTACACTGTTACTCTGTTACTCTGTTACACTGTTACTCTGTTACACTGTTACACTGTTACTCTGTTACACTGTTACTCTGTTACTCTGTTACTCTGTTACACTGTTACTCTGTTACACTGTTACACTGTTACTCTGTTACACTGTTACTCTGTTACACTGTTACTCTGTTACTCTGTTACACTGTTACTCTGTTACTCTGTTACACTGTTACTCTGTTACTCTGTTACACTGTTACTCTGTTACTCTGTTACACTGTTACTCTGTTACACTGTTACACTGTTACTCTGTTACACTGTTACACTGTTACTCTGTTACACTGTTACTCTGTTACTCTGTTACTCTGTTACTCTGTTACTCTGTTACTCTGTTACTCTGTTACACTGTTACTCTGTTACTCTGTTACTCTGTTACACTGTTACTCTGTTACACTGTTAAACTGTTACTCTGTTACTCTGTTACACTGTTACTCTGTTACTCTGTTACTCTGTTACACTGTTACTCTGTTACACTGTTAAACTGTTACTCTGTTACTCTGTTACACTGCCTGTTACTCTGTTAACTGTTACTCTGTTACTCTGTTACACTGTTACTCTGTTACTCTGTTTACTCTGTTACACTGTTACTCTGTTACACTGTTACTCTGTTACTCTGTTACTCTGTTACACTGTTACTCTGTTACACTGTTACACTGTTACTCTGTTACTCTGTTACACTGTTACTCTGTTACTCTGTTAAACTGTTACTCTGTTACTCTGTTACACTGTTACTCTGTTACTCTGTTACTCTGTTACACTGTTACACTGTTACTCTGTTACTCTGTTACACTGTTACTCTGTTACACTGTTACTCTGTTACTCTGTTACTCTGTTACTCTGTTACACTGTTACTCTGTTACTCTGTTACTCTGTTACACTGGTACTCTTTTACTCTGTTACTCTGTTACACTGTTACTCTGTTACTCTGTTACACTGTTACTCTGTTACTCTGTTACACTGTTACACTGTTACTCTGTTACTCTGTTACACTGTTACTCTGTTACTCTGTTACACTGTTACTCTGTTACTCTGTTACTCTGTTACTGTTACTCTGTTACTCTGTTACACTGTTACTCTGTTACTCTGTTACACTGTTACTCTGTTACACTGTTACTCTGTTACTCTGTTACTCTGTTACACTGTTACTCTGTTACACTGTTACACTGTTACTCTGTTACTCTGTTACACTGTTACTCTGTTAACTGTTACTCTGTTACTCTGTTACACTGTTACTCTGTTACTCTGTTACTCTGTTACACTGTTACACTGTTACTCTGTTACTCTGTTACACTGTTACTCTGTTACACTGTTACTCTGTTAAACTGTTACTCTGTTACTCTGTTACACTGTTACACTGTTACTCTGTTACTCTGTTACACTGTTACTCTGTTACTCTGTTACTCTGTTACACTGTTACACTGTTACTCTGTTACTCTGTTACACTGTTACACTGTTACTCTGTTACTCTGTTACACTGTTACTCTGTTTACTCTGTTACACTGTTACTCTGTTAACACTGTTACACTGTTACTCTGTTACTCTGTTACTCTGTTACACTGTTACTGTACTGTTACTCTGTTACTCTGTTACACTGTTACTCTGTTACACTGTTACTCTGTTACTCTGTTACTCTGTTACACTGTTACTCTGTTACACTGTTACTCTGTTACTCTGTTACACTGTTACTCTGTTACACTGTTAATCCTGTTACTCTGTTACTCTGTTACACTGTTACTCTGTTACACTGTTACTCTGTTACTCTGTTACTCTGTTACACTGTTACTCTGTTACTCTGTTACACTGTTACTCTGTTACTCTGTTACACTGTTACTCTGTCTCTGTCACTTACTCTGTTACACGGTTAAATTGTTACTCTGTTACTCTGTTACACTGTTACTCTGTTACACTGTTACTCTGTTACTCTGTTACTCTGTTACACTGTTACTCTGTTACACTGTTACTCTGTTACACTGTTACTCTGTTACTCTGTTACTCTGTTACTCTGTTACACTGTTACTCTGTTACACTGTTACTCTGTTACTCTGTTACTCTGTTACACTGTTAAACTGTTACTCTGTTACTCTGTTACACTGTTACTCTGTTACACTGTTACTCTGTTACTCTGTTACTCTGTTACACTGTTACTCTGTTACACTGTTACACTGTTACTCTGTTACTCTGTTACACTGTTACTCTGTTACACTGTTACACTGTTACTCTGTTACTCTGTTACTCTGTTACTCTGTTACTCTGTTACACTGTTACTCTGTTACACTGTTAAACTGTTACTCTGTTACTCTGTTACACTGTTAATCTGTTACTCTGTTACTCTGTTACACTGTTACTCTGTTACTCTGTTACTCTGTTACACTGTTACTCTGTTACACTGTTACTCTGTTACTCTGTTACTCTGTTACACTGTTACACTGTTACTCTGTTACTCTGTTACACTGTTACTCTGTTACTCTGTTACTCTGTTACACTGTTACTCTGTTACTCTGTTACACTGTTACTCTGTTACACTGTTACACTGTTACTCTGTTACACTGTTACTCTGTTACTCTGTTACTCTGTTACACTGTTACTCTGTTACTCTGTTACACTGTTACTCTGTTACACTGTTACTCTGTTACTCTGTTACTCTGTTACACTGTTACTCTGTTACTCGTTACACTGTTACTCTGTTACACTGTTACTCTGTTACTCTGTTACACTGTTACTCTGTTACTCTGTTACACTGTTACTCTGTTACACTGTTACACTGTTACTCTGTTACTCTGTTACACTGTTACTCTGTTACCTCTGTTACACCTGTTAAACTGTTACTCTGTTACACTGTTACTCTGTTACTCTGTTACTCTGTTACACTGTTACTCTGTTACACTGTTACACTGTTACCTCTGTTACTCGACTGTTACTCTGTTAAACTGTTACTCTGTTACTCTGTTACACTGTTACTCTGTTACTCTGTTACTCTGTTAAACTGTTACTCTGTTACACTGTTACTCTGTTACTCTGTTACACTGTTACTCTGTTACACTGTTACACTGTTACTCTGTTACACTGTTACTCTGTTACTCTGTTACACTGTTACTCTGTTACACTGTTACACTGTTACTCTGTTACTCTGTTACACTGTTACTCTGTTACTCTGTTACACTGTTACTCTGTTACTCTGTTACACTGTTACTCTGTTACACTGTTACACTGTTACTCTGTTACTCTGTTACACTGTTACTCTGTTACTCTGTTACTCTGTTACACTGTTACTCTGTTACACTGTTAACCTGTTACTCTGTTACACTGTTACACTGTTACTCTGTTAAACTGTTACTCTGTTCACTGTACTCTGTTACACTGTTACACTGTTACTCTGTTACTCTGTTACTCTGTTACACTGTTACTCTGTTACACTGTTACTCTGTTACTCTGTTACTCTGTTACACTGTTACTCTGTTACACTGTTAAACTGTTACTCTGTTACTCTGTTACACTGTTACTCTGTTACACTGTTAAACTGTTACTCTGTTACTCTGTTACACTGTTACTCTGTTACTCTGTTACTCTGTTACACTGTTACACTGTTACTCTGTTACTCTGTTACACTGTTACTCTGTTACACTGTTACTCTGTTACTCTGTTACTCTGTTACTCTGTTACTCTGTTACACTGTTACACTGTTACTCTGTTACTCTGTTACACTGTTACTCTGTTAACTGTTACTCTGTTACTCTGTTACACTGTTACATGTTGTTCAATGTTACTCTGTTACACTGTTACACTGTTACTCTGTTACTCTGTTACACTGTTACTCTGTTACTCTGTTACACTGTTACTCTGTTAAACTGTTACTCTGTTACTCTGTTACTCTGTTACTCTGTTACACTGTTACTCTGTTACACTGTTACACTGTTACTCTGTTACACTGTTACTCTGTTACTCTGTTACTCTGTTACACTGTTACTCTGTTACACTGTTACACTGTTAATCTGTTACTCTGTTACTCTGTTACACTGTTACATCTACTGTTTCTCTGTTACTCTGTTACACTGTTACTTCTGTTCACGTTACTCTGTTACTCTGTTACACTGTTACACTGTTACTCTGTTACTCTGTTACACTGTTACTCTGTTACACTGTTACACTGTTACTCTGTTACTCTGTTACACTGTTAAACTGTTACTCTGTTACTCTGTTACACTGTTACTCTGTACTCTGTTACTCTGTTACACTGTTAAACTGTTACTCTGTTACTCTGTTACCTGTTTAACTGTTACACTGTTACTCTGTTACTCTGTTACACTGTTACTCTGTTACACTGTTACACTGTTTACTCTGTTACACTGTTACTCTGTTACTCTGTTACTCTGTTAAACTGTTAACTGAACTCTGTTACACTGTTACCACTGTACCTCTGTTACTCTGTTACACTGTTACTCTGTTACACTGTTTACTCTGTTACTCTGTTACTCTGTTACACTGTTACTCTGTTACACTGTTACTCTGTTACTCTGTTACACTGTTAAACTGTTACTCTGTTACTCTGTTACACTGTTACTCTGTTACTCTGTTACACTGTTACTCTGTTACACTGTTACTCTGTTACTCTGTTACACTGTTACTCTGTTACACTGTTACTCTGTTACTCTGTTACTCTGTTACACTGTTAAACTGTTACTCTGTTACTCTGTTACTCTGTTACACTGTTACTCTGTTACTCTGTTACACTGTTACTCTGTTACTCTGTTACTCTGTTACTCTGTTACACTGTTAAACTGTTACTCTGTTACTCTGTTACACTGTTACTCTGTTACACTGTTACTCTGTTACTCTGTTACTCTGTTACACTGTTACTCTGTTACACTGTTACACTGTTACTCTGTTACTCTGTTACACTGTTACTCTGTTACACTGTTACACTGTTACACTGTTACTCTGTTACTCTGTTACACTGTTACTCTGTTACTCTGTTACACTGTTACTCTGTTACTCTGTTACACTGTTAAACTGTTACTCTGTTACTCTGTTACACTGTTACTCTGTTACACTGTTACTCTGTTACTCTGTTACTCTGTTACACTGTTACTCTGTTACTCTGTTACACTGTTACTCTGTTACTCTGTTACACTGTTAAACTGTTACTCTGTTACTCTGTTACACTGTTACTCTGTTACTCTGTTACACTGTTACTCTGTTACACTGTTACTCTGTTACTCTGTTACACTGTTACTCTGTTACTCTGTTACTCTGTTAAACTGTTACTCTGTTACTCTGTTACACTGTTACACTGTTACACTGTTACTCTGTTACACTGTTACACTGTTACACTGTTACTCTGTTACTCTGTTACACTGTTACTCTGTTACACTGTTACACTGTTAAACTGTTACTCTGTTACTCTGTTACACTGTTACTCTGTTACTCTGTTACTCTGTTACACTGTTACTCTGTTACTCTGTTACACTGTTAAACTGTTACTCTGTTACTCTGTTACTCTGTTAAACTGTTACTCTGTTACACTGTTACTCTGTTACTCTGTTACTCTGTTACACTGTTACACTGTTACTCTGTTACACTGTTACTCTGTTACACTGTTACACTGTTACTCTGTTACTCTGTTACACTGTTAAACTGTTACTCTGTTACACTGTTACTCTGTTACTCTGTTACTCTGTTACACTGTTAAACTGTTAAACTGTTACTCTGTTACTCTGTTACTCTGTTACACTGTTACACTGTTACTCTGTTACTCTGTTACACTGTTACTCTGTTACACTGTTACACTGTTACTCTGTTACACTGTTACTCTGTTACTCTGTTAAACTGTTACTCTGTTACACTGTTACTCTGTTACTCTGTTACACTGTTACTCTGTTACACTGTTACTCTGTTACTCTGTTACTCTGTTACACTGTTACTCTGTTACTCTGTTACACTGTTAAACTGTTACTCTGTTACTCTGTTACACTGTTACTCTGTTACTCTGTTACACTGTTACTCTGTTACACTGTTACTCTGTTACTCTGTTACACTGTTACTCTGTTACACTGTTACTCTGTTACACTGTTACTCTGTTACACTGTTACTCTGTTACTCTGTTACACTGTTAAACTGTTACTCTGTTACTCTGTTACACTGTTACTCTGTTACACTGTTAAACTGTTACTCTGTTACTCTGTTACACTGTTACTCTGTTAAACTGTTACTCTGTTACTCTGTTACACTGTTACTCTGTTACTCTGTTACACTGTTACTCTGTTACTCTGTTACTCTGTTACACTGTTACTCTGTTACTCTGTTACACTGTTACACTGTTACTCTGTTACACTGTTACTCTGTTACACTGTTACTCTGTTACTCTGTTACACTGTTACTCTGTTACACTGTTAAACTGTTACTCTGTTACTCTGTTACACTGTTACTCTGTTACACTGTTACTCTGTTAAACTGTTACTCTGTTACTCTGTTACACTGTTACTCTGTTACTCTGTTACACTGTTACACTGTTACTCTGTTACTCTGTTACACTGTTACTCTGTTACACTGTTACACTGTTACTCTGTTACTCTGTTACTCTGTTACACTGTTAAACTGTTACTCTGTTACTCTGTTACACTGTTACTCTGTTACTCTGTTACTCTGTTACACTGTTACTCTGTTACACTGTTACTCTGTTACACTGTTACTCTGTTAAACTGTTACTCTGTTACTCTGTTACTCTGTTACACTGTTACACTGTTACACTGTTACACTGTTACACTGTTACACTGTTACTCTGTTACTCTGTTACACTGTTACTCTGTTACACTGTTACTCTGTTACTCTGTTACACTGTTACTCTGTTACTCTGTTACACTGTTACTCTGTTACACTGTTACTCTGTTACTCTGTTACACTGTTACTTGTTACACTGTTACTCTGTTACTCTGTTACACTGTTACTCTGTTACTCTGTTACACTGTTACACTGTTACTCTGTTACTCTGTTACACTGTTACTCTGTTACACTGTTAAACTGTTACTCTGTTACACTGTTACTCTGTTACTCTGTTACTCTGTTACACTGTTACTCTGTTACACTGTTACACTGTTACTCTGTTACTCTGTTACACTGTTACTCTGTTAAACTGTTACACTGTTACTCTGTTACACTGTTACTCTGTTACTCTGTTACTCTGTTAAACTGTTACTCTGTTACACTGTTACTCTGTTACTCTGTTACACTGTTACTCTGTTACACTGTTACACTGTTACTCTGTTACTCTGTTACTCTGTTACTCTGTTAAACTGTTACTCTGTTACACTGTTACTCTGTTACTCTGTTACACTGTTACTCTGTTACACTGTTACTCTGTTACTCTGTTACACTGTACCTTGTTACACTGTTACTCTGTTACTCTGTTACACTGTTACTCTGTTACACTGTTACACTGTTACTCTGTTACTCTGTTACACTGTTACTCTGTTACACTGTTACACTGTTACTCTGTTACTCTGTTACACTGTTACTCTGTTACACTGTTAAACTGTTACTCTGTTACTCTGTTACTCTGTTACACTGTTAAACTGTTACTCTGTTACTCTGTTACACTGTTACTCTGTTACTCTGTTAAACTGTTACTCTGTTACTCTGTTACTCTGTTACTCTGTTACACTGTTACACTGTTACTCTGTTACTCTGTTACACTGTTACTCTGTTACACTGTTACTCTGTTACTCTGTTACTCTGTTACACTGTTACACTGTTACTCTGTTACTCTGTTACACTGTTACTCTGTTACTCTGTTACACTGTTAAACTGTTAAACTGTTACTCTGTTACTCTGTTACACTGTTACACTGTTACTCTGTTACTCTGTTACACTGTTACTCTGTTACACTGTTACACTGTTACTCTGTTACACTGTTACTCTGTTACTCTGTTACTCTGTTAAACTGTTACTCTGTTACTCTGTTACTCTGTTACTCTGTTACTCTGTTACACTGTTACTCTGTTACTCTGTTACACTGTTACTCTGTTACACTGTTACTCTGTTACACTGTTACACTGTTACTCTGTTACTCTGTTACTCTGTTACTCTGTTAAACTGTTAAACTGTTACTCTGTTACTCTGTTACTCTGTTACACTGTTACACTGTTACTCTGTTACACTGTTACTCTGTTACACTGTTACTCTGTTACACTGTTACTCTGTTACTCTGTTACTCTGTTACTCTGTTACTCTGTTACACTGTTACTCTGTTACACTGTTACTCTGTTACTCTGTTACACTGTTACTCTGTTACTCTGTTACACTGTTACTCTGTTACTCTGTTACACTGTTAAACTGTTACTCTGTTACTCTGTTACACTGTTACTCTGTTACACTGTTACTCTGTTACTCTGTTACACTGTTACTCTGTTACTCTGTTACACTGTTACTCTGTTACTCTGTTACTCTGTTACACTGTTAAACTGTTACTCTGTTACTCTGTTACTCTGTTACACTGTTACACTGTTACTCTGTTACACTGTTACTCTGTTACACTGTTACTCTGTTACTCTGTTACTCTGTTAAACTGTTACTCTGTTACACTGTTACTCTGTTACACTGTTACTCTGTTACTCTGTTACTCTGTTACACTGTTACTCTGTTACACTGTTACTCTGTTACTCTGTTACACTGTTACTCTGTTACTCTGTTACACTGTTACTCTGTTACTCTGTTACACTGTTACTCTGTTACTCTGTTACACTGTTAAACTGTTACTCTGTTACTCTGTTACACTGTTACTCTGTTACACTGTTACTCTGTTACTCTGTTACACTGTTACTCTGTTACTCTGTTACACTGTTACTCTGTTACTCTGTTACACTGTTAAACTGTTACTCTGTTACTCTGTTACACTGTTACTCTGTTACTCTGTTACACTGTTACTCTGTTACTCTGTTACTCTGTTACTCTGTTACTCTGTTACTCTGTTACACTGTTAAACTGTTACTCTGTTACTCTGTTACACTGTTACTCTGTTACTCTGTTACACTGTTACTCTGTTACACTGTTACTCTGTTACTCTGTTACACTGTTACTCTGTTACACTGTTACTCTGTTACTCTGTTACACTGTTACACTGTTACTCTGTTACTCTGTTACACTGTTACTCTGTTACACTGTTACTCTGTTACTCTGTTACACTGTTACTCTGTTACTCTGTTACTCTGTTACACTGTTACACTGTTACTCTGTTACTCTGTTACTCTGTTACACTGTTACACTGTTACTCTGTTAAACTGTTACTCTGTTACTCTGTTACACTGTTACTCTGTTACTCTGTTAAACTGTTACTCTGTTACTCTGTTACTCTGTTACTCTGTTAAACTGTTACTCTGTTACTCTGTTACACTGTTAAACTGTTACTCTGTTACTCTGTTACACTGTTACTCTGTTACTCTGTTACACTGTTAAACTGTTACTCTGTTACTCTGTTACACTGTTACACTGTTAAACTGTTACACTGTTACTCTGTTACTCTGTTACACTGTTACTCTGTTACTCTGTTACACTGTTACTCTGTTAAACTTCTACTCTGTTAAACTGTTACTCTGTTACTGTTACACTGTTACTCTGTTACTCTGTTACACTGTTACTCTGTTACACTGTTAAACTGTTACTCTGTTACTGTTACACTGTTACACTGTTACTCTGTTACTCTGTTACACTGTTAAACTGTTACTCTGTTACTCTGTTACACTGTTACACTGTTAAACTGTTACACTGTTACTCTGTTACTCTGTTACACTGTTACTCTGTTACTCTGTTACACTGTTACTCTGTTAAACTTCTACTCTGTTAAACTGTTACTCTGTTACTGTTACACTGTTACTCTGTTACTCTGTTACACTGTTACTCTGTTACACTGTTAAACTGTTACTCTGTTACTGTTACACTGTTACTCTGTTACTCTGTTACACTGTTACTCTGTTACACTGTTACTCTGTTACTCTGTTAAACTTCTACTCTGTTAAACTGTTACTCTGTTACTGTTACTGTTACTGTTACTCTGTTACTCTGTTACTGTTACTGTTACTGTTACTTTGTTACTGGTACTGTTACTTGTGCGTCGTACAGAAGCGGATCAGGTCCTGGAACCTGGCGTGCTGGTTCAGGTCTCGGTGCTTCAGTTGACCCATGATGTGTCTCTTCCAGGTCTCCGCCGACCGGCCGCCGCGTCCCGGAGCCCAATCCGTCATCACGGTCAGAGCTCCCGGCCTGCTGCTCCGGGCTGTTACCGGCTCCTCCAGGCTGCTCTCCCCGCTGACTGGCGCTCACTGAGCGGCCTGATGCTCCGGGCTGCTCCGCGTCGGAGCTCCGGCTGTTCTCACCGCCGCCATGTTGCTCCTCCTCCTTCCTGTTGACGTTTCTTCTTCTTCTTCTCTGGTGTTTGTTTGTTTGTTTGTTTGTTTAATTATCATTTCAAAATGTCAGTATCCATAGTAACAGCAGAAAACATTAAAAACATTTACAAACAGAAGCATAAACATAAACAAAGAGCCAAACATTAAAGAACAGAAAGAAAACAAAACCAACATCAAATTATAATAAAAAAATGGAATTAATAATAATAATAATAAAAAACGCAATAAAAATAAATAAATAAATAAAAATAAAAAAGACCACGTGAGAGTATGACAATAATTTCACTTAAAAACATGAAAGATATCACATACATTCATTGTTTTCATTGTTTTCATTGCTTTGTGAGGGAGAAATTGTTGACAGATATAATTCCATTTCTTTCATAAATACAAAGAAATTAGGCTTTTTACCCGTAAATGTACACGTGTGAATGTGGAACAAATTAAATTAATAAGAAAGAATGCATCACTGTCTTTGTCACTGTAACCATAGCAACCAAGTATATAAAATTATTGACATCTTTCCACAATTCACATGATGACTGACCTGAGCAGAGTAAATGAGTTTCAGGATGGGATTTTTACATCTACGTCACTCTGACGGGGGGCGGGGCTCAGGCCGCTCTCAGCCAATCAGCGCCCGTTCTCTTCTCTTCCGGGTTTGACTCGAGGGAAAAACAAAACAACCCTCAGGACACGCCCCCTGATGACGTCATCAAACTAACTTTACATAAAACTTAAACATGTTCAGATTTTAATTTACAACTAAATTATGCACATATATTTTACAGTTTAAAAAATATAAAAAAATAAAATAAATTAAACAACAGATAAAAAGTACAGAAAGGGAAAGATTAATGAAAACTAAAAATTGGAATAAATTTAAATAGTTTTTTACCAATTTAGAATTGTTGAGTTTTAAGATTTCAATTGTAGTCAAGTTTTAAAATCTGTATTTTTAAAAGTATAAAAGGAACGTAGTCTTTTAAAAAAAAACATTTTTGGATATAATATTTTATCTTTTTTATTTCTATTAATTATTTATAGGTTATTTTTTTATTTCATCAAAGTAAAAACGGATAATTCTCTTCATCTCCGTTCAGTGGAAAATAAAAAGTCTGAAATAATAAATATGAAACTCTGTGAAACAGTTTGAACTTTTATTATTAAGAAACAAATAAAACTAGTTTATGTACAAACGGTGATTAAAAACATAGAAAACATGTTGCTGCTATAAAAACCAGCTTAAGGTGCGTTCAAATGTAAAACACTGATCCGGCCCACGTTAACGTGAAGTTTGTCCTGTTTCAGCTTCCGTACCGGGTCCTGGTCCCAGTTCAGCCTCCGTACCGGGTCCTGGTCCCGTTACAGCCTCCGTACCGTGTCCTGGTTCAGATTCGGTTCAGTTTGTTCTGGGTCATCTGGACCAGCAGCTCAGAGTATCTCTCCAGCAGAGACATCGTCCCGTCGTCCTCCGGTCCACCAGAGGAGGGGGCGCCGCCGCCGCCTCGTACGTCCCCCCCCCGCAGCACCGCCGCCAGCTCAGAGTGGACGACATCAAACGCACCCTGCAGGACGGACGCCATCTGAAGACGGCGCTCCGACCCGCCAACCGCCACACCGAGCTGCAGGACATGAAATCAGAAGAA
>NC_133801.1:953134-1030634 GCF_043250625.1 Sebastes fasciatus
TCTCAGATCAGAGCGTCTCAGATCAGAGCGTCTCAGATCAGAGCGTCTCAGTGGAGCATGAGGCCTAAATGGTTCCACTTTCATCTGGAAAAGTACCCGGATCTTTAGGCGCATGGAACATGCGCAGTAGCGTCACATGATTCAGTCACGGGGTCCCGACGTCATGCGGTCGTCACGGCTTGGCGCTCCAGCCTCGGTCTCACTCACATGAACGGAGGAGGAATAACTCTGATTCAGCTGTTAGTGTGTTGTAATGATTTAAATCAGGACTACCGGAGTGTTCATACTGAGGAGTTGATTCACCTCAGAATAAATGATCCTCTGAGTTACAGACCGCTCTTTCCCAACGGCATCACGTGACGGACACGGAAGTTGTAGTGCCGCCGTTTGGCCACTACGGAAGCTGGGATGAACGACCGGTGCTCTTCCTGGAGGCTTGACCTGAGACTTCAACCTGCACACTTCCTGTTTACAGCTTTAAATCATTTCTGCACATCATCAGAAAACTCACCACCGCCGCCGCCGTTGTTGTTTTCTCTCTGAGTCGTCTCTGTTGAGGTGACCTCGCTGCTCGTCTCAGAGTTCAGCTGGAAACAAACATTCAGTCACCGACTCTATTCACTGTCCAGGTGTTCTACACAACGCTGATGTGGAGGTGTGTTCAGGTGTGATTGAGGTGTGATTGAGGTGTGATCGAGGTGTGATCGAGGTGTGATTCAGGTGTGATTCAGGTGTGATTGAGGTGTGATTCAGGTGTGATTCAAGTGTGTATGAGGTGTGATTGAGGTGTGATTGAGGTGTGTATGAGGTGTGATCGAGGTGTGATTCAGGTGTGTATGAGGTGTGATTCAGGTGTGTATGAGGTGTGATTCAGGTGTGATTCAGGTGTGATTGAGGTGTGATTCAGGTGTGTATGAGGTGTGATTCAGGTGTGATTCAGGTGTGATTCAAGTGTGTATGAGGTGTGATTGAGGTGTGATTGAGGTGTGTATGAGGTGTGATCGAGGTGTGATTCAGGTGTGTATGAGGTGTGATTCAGGTGTGATTGAGGTGTGATTCAGGTGTGTATGAGGTGTGATTCAGGTGTGATTCAAGTGTGTATGAGGTGTGATTGAGGTGTGATTGAGGTGTGATTCAGGTGTGATTGAGGTGTGATTGAGGTGTGATTCAGGTGTGATTCAAGTGTGTATGAGGTGTGATTGAGGTGTGATTGAGGTGTGTATGAGGTGTGATCGAGGTGTGATTCAGGTGTGTATGAGGTGTGATTCAGGTGTGTATGAGGTGTGATTCAGGTGTGATTCAGGTGTGATTGAGGTGTGATTCAGGTGTGTATGAGGTGTGATTCAGGTGTGATTCAGGTGTGATTCAAGTGTGTATGAGGTGTGATTGAGGTGTGATTGAGGTGTGTATGAGGTGTGATCGAGGTGTGATTCAGGTGTGTATGAGGTGTGATTCAGGTGTGATTGAGGTGTGATTCAGGTGTGTATGAGGTGTGATTCAGGTGTGATTCAAGTGTGTATGAGGTGTGATTGAGGTGTGATTGAGGTGTGATCGAGGTGTGATTCAGGTGTGTATGAGGTGTGATTGAGGTGTGATTGAGGTGTGATCGAGGTGTGATCGAGGTGTGATTCAGGTGTGTATGAGGTGTGATTCAGGTGTGTATGAGGTGTGATTCAGGTGTGATTGAGGTGTGATTCAGGTGTGATTCAGGTGTGTATGAGGTGTGATTCAGGTGTGATTCAGGTGTGATTCAAGTGTGTATGAGGTGTGATTGAGGTGTGATTGAGGTGTGATTGAGGTGTGTATGAGGTGTGATCGAGGTGTGATCGAGGTGTGATCGAGGTGTGATTCAGGTGTGTATGAGGTGTGATTCAGGTGTGATTGAGGTGTGATTGAGGTGTGATTCAGGTGTGATTGAGGTGTGATTCAGGTGTGATTGAGGTGTGATCGAGGTGTGATCGAGGTGTGATTCAGGTGTGTATGAGGTGTGATTCAGGTGTGTATGAGGTGTTATTCAGGTGTGATTGAGGTGTGATTCAGGTGTGATTCAGGTGTGATTGAGGTGTGTATGAGGTGTGATCGAGGTGTGATCGAGGTGTGATTCAGGTGTGTATGAGGTGTGATTGAGGTGTGATTGAGGTGTGTATGAGGTGTGATTGAGGTGTGTATGAGGTGTGATCGAGGTGTGATTCAAGTGTGTATGAGGTGTGATTGAGGTGTGATCGAGGTGTGATCGAGGTGTGATTCAGGTGTGTATGAGGTGTGATTCAGGTGTGTATGAGGTGTGATTCAGGTGTGATTGAGGTGTGATTCAGGTGTGATTCAGGTGTGATTCAGGTGTGATTGAGGTGTGATTGAGGTGTGTATGAGGTGTGATCGAGGTGTGATCGAGGTGTGATTCAGGTGTGTATGAGGTGTGATTGAGGTGTGATTGAGGTGTGATTGAGGTGTGTATGAGGTGTGTATGAGGTGTGATTGAGGTGTGATTGAGGTGTGTATGAGGTGTGATCGAGGTGTGATCGAGGTGTGATTCAGGTGTGTATGAGGTGTGATTCAGGTGTGATTGAGGTGTGATTCAGGTGTGATTGAGGTGTCATTGAGGTGTGATTCAGGTGTGATTCAGGTGCGATTCAGGTGCGATTCAGGTGTGATTGAGGTGCGATTGAGGTGTGATTGAGGTGTGATTCAGGTGTGATTGAGGTGTGATTCAGGTGTGATTGAGGTGTGATTGAGGTGTGATTCAGGTGTGATTCAGGTGTGATTGAGGTGTGATTGAGGTGTGATTCAGGTGTGTATGAGGTGTGATTCAGGTGTGTATGAGGTGTGATTCAGGTGTGTATGAGGTGTGATTGAGGTGTGTATCAGGTGTGATTCAGGTGTGATTGAGGTGTGAATGAGGTGTGATTGAGGTGTGATTCAGGTGTGATTCAGGTGTGATTGAGGTGTGATTGAGGTGTGATTGAGGTGTGTATCAGGTGTGATTCAGGTGTGAATGAGGTGTGATTGAGGTGTGATTCAGGTGTGAATGAGGTGTGTTTGAGGTGTGATTGAGGTGTGAATGAGGTGTGTTGGAGGTGTGAATGAGGTGTGTTTGAGGTGTGATTGAGGTGTGAATGAGGTGTGATTGAGGTGTGAATGAGGTTGGTTGGAGGTGTGAATGAGGTGTGTTTGAGGTGTGATTGAGGTGTGTATCAGGTGTGATTGAGGTGTGTATCAGGTGTGATTCAGGTGTGAATGAGGTGTGATTGTGGTGTGAATGAGGTGTGTTGGAGGTGTGAATGAGGTGTGTTTGAGGTGTGATTGAGGTGTGTATCAGGTGTGAATGAGGTGTGTTGGAGGTGTGAATGAGGTGTGTATCAGGTGTGATTGAGGTGTGATTCAGGTGTGATTCAGGTGTGATTGAGGTGTGATTGAGGTGTGATTCAGGTGTGTATGAGGTGTGATTCAGGTGTGTATGAGGTGTGATTCAGGTGTGTATGAGGTGTGATTGAGGTGTGTATCAGGTGTGATTCAGGTGTGATTGAGGTGTGAATGAGGTGTGATTCAGGTGTGATTGAGGTGTGATTGAGGTGTGATTGAGGTGTGTATCAGGTGTGATTCAGGTGTGAATGAGGTGTGATTGAGGTGTGATTCAGGTGTGATTCAGGTGTGAATGAGGTGTGTTTGAGGTGTGAATGAGGTGTGTTGGAGGTGTGAATGAGGTGTGTTTGAGGTGTGATTGAGGTGTGAATGAGGTGTGATTGAGGTGTGAATGAGGTTGGTTGGAGGTGTGAATGAGGTGTGTTTGAGGTGTGATTGAGGTGTGTATCAGGTGTGATTGAGGTGTGTATCAGGTGTGATTCAGGTGTGAATGAGGTGTGATTGAGGTGTGAATGAGGTGTGATTGAGGTGTGAATGAGGTGTGTTTGAGGTGTGATTGAGGTGTGTATCAGGTGTGATTGAGGTGTGTATCAGGTGTGAATGAGGTGTGTTGGAGGTGTGAATGAGGTGTGATTGAGGTGTGAATGAGGTGACTGAATGAGGTGTGTATCAGGTGTGATTGAGGTGTGAATCAGGTGTGATTGAGGTGTGTATCAGGTGTGATTGAGGTGTGTATCAGGTGTGATTGAGGTGTGAATCAGGTGTGATTGAGGTGTGATTGAGGTGTGATTGAGGTGTGATTGAGGTGTGTATCAGGTGTGATTGAGGTGTGAATCAGGTGTGATTGAGGTGTGATTGAGGTGTGATTGAGGTGTGATTGAGGTGTGAATCAGGTGTGATTGAGGTGTGATTGAGGTGTGATTGAGGTGTGAATCAGGTGTGATTGAGGTGTGATTGAGGTGTGATTGAGGTGTGTTGGTACCGATGTGTTGCTGACGTTGCTCTCCTCTGAGATGCTGGTCGGGATGGAGACGGGAGGCGGAGCTCGGCTCGGCCACGCCCTAAAAGCACAGAGGGAGCAGACTGTTATCACCGTGACGACGGCCACACCTGTCCCCCAGAGCCCCTGAGGATTGTGGGTAGATCGGGTACCTGATTCTGTCCTGGAAGCGGGACAGGAAGCGGGTGGAGATGCTGAGTCGGGGGTTCAGGTAGTGTTTCTTCTCCGGAGGCTGCAGAGTCCTCAGGTCCGTGTCGAACTTCTCTGGAAGGTCAAAGGTCACAAAGAGGTCAAAGAGTGTCCAGGTGAGCAGACGGCAGGTAGAAGAGCGGCGATGTGACGGTGGAGAGTGTACCGGTACCGTCGCTCAGCGTGTCAAAGTGGTTCTTCAGAGAGTTCCTGTCGTCGTCGTCCTCCAGGACCAGAGAGCCCACCGAGCTGCCCTGACTCAGAGAGTCGGTGTCTGGAGGGAGAACACCTGAGATCTGAATATTATACATTCATATAGAACATAAACACTGGAGTTACAGCCGGCTCGCTGACCCGCGTCCTGCTGCTGATCCACACTTCCTGCTGAGCCTTCTGAGCACGCCGAGTCCGGACTCAGCTGAGTGCTCCACACCGGCTCCGCGCTCTGACCTTTGACCTCCAGCCGAGGGTCGGCCACGCCCTCCACGTCGAACTGCCTGAAAACAAACACACAGGTGTTTATGTGTGGACCTGGACCTGGACCTGGACCTGGGCCTGGGCCTGGGCCTGGGCCTGGGCCTGGGCCTGGACCTGGGCCTGGACCTGGACCTCACCTGTCGGAGGTGTTGGTGGGGTCGAGGATGTAGCTGCTCCGGTTGTCCTCTGGATTCTGGAGCACCTGAATGTCACACAGAGACGGAGAGAGTCAGATACCGGTTCACTACAGCCGGGTCCGTCTGTCGGTCCGGTCCGGTGAGTAAATCATGTGACGGCGTGATGAACATGATATTAAGTTTCTTTATCAACGGACTAACGGAGCCGCGAGCGTCCAACGTGAGTCCAGGACGCCAACAGGAAGCTGCTGCTTCTTCTTCTTCTTTAGTGTTTTATTGGCGGTTTGCGAACCAGTTCAGAAGAGCGTTACGGCCACCAAGTGGACCGGAGACGCTCTGCTCTCATTCATGGATTCAGTCGGTCTCACTGGCTGGATTCCAAACCGCCTACTACGTACTACTGAGGAACACAGGATGTAGTATGTACTAAATACTGCGCTCCTCAGGAAGTCCCAAAAAGAGGCAGAAGACAAGTCAGTCAAATGTCCAAAGAAACTCTGAAAAAAATCTGAAAAATTTTCAAAAAAGAAAGGTCTGAAAGACGTCCAAGAAAGTCAGAAGAAATTTACCAAAAACTTTTTAAAAAGTCTGAAAAGGGTCAGAAATTAAAGGTCAGAAAAATGTCCCTAAAATGTCCAAAAAAAGTTGAAAAAAACAAAATCTGAAAAATGTCCGAAAAAAGGCAAAAAGTTCCAAAACAGTCTGAACTTGTGTTTGTGTATCTTTTCAGCTCTACTACCTGTTTAAACAGGTAAATACCAGCCTCTGGTCTACAGACCGGTCTCTACAGAGCTCCAGACAGATCTCAGTCTGTGAACGTCACCGCCCGGCCGGAGAGGCAGCGACCCCGGAGAGGCAGCGACCCCGGAGAGAGGCAGAGACCCCGGAGAGAGACAGAGACCCCGGAGAGAGGCAGCGACCCCGGAGAGAGGCAGCGACCCCGGAGAGGCAGCGACCCCGGAGAGAGGCAGCGACCCCGGAGAGAGACAGCGACCCCGGAGAGAGGCAGCGACCCCGGAGAGAGACAGAGACCCCGGAGAGAGACAGCGACCCCGGAGAGAGACAGCGACCCCGGAGAGAGGCAGAGACCCCGGAGAGAGACAGAGACCCCGGAGAGAGGCAGCGACCCCGGAGAGAGACAGAGACCCCGGAGAGAGACAGCGACCCCGGAGAGAGGCAGCGACCCCGGAGAGAGGCAGAGACCCCGGAGAGAGACAGAGACCCCGGAGAGAGACAGCGACCCCGGAGAGAGACAGAGACCCCGGAGAGAGACAGCGACCCCGGAGAGAGGCAGCGACCCCGGAGAGAGGCAGAGACCCCGGAGAGAGACAGAGACCCCGGAGAGAGGCAGCGACCCCGGAGAGAGGCAGAGACCCCGGAGAGAGACAGAGACCCCGGAGAGAGACAGAGACCCCGGAGAGAGACAGAGACCCCGGAGAGAGACAGAGACCCCGGAGAGAGGCAGCGACCCCGGAGAGAGGCAGCGACCCCGGAGAGGCAGCGACCCCGGCAGGCGCTATAGCGAGCTATCACAGCGAGCCGTCACGGCCGTTTGAGAGGAGACGCGTCAGCCATCTTTATGTGGTCTACTATGTTGACCAGTTTCTGTTTATTCAATCAATCATCTCTGAGCTCACCTCCTTCTCCTCCTCTCCATCTTCCTCCTCCTCCTCTCCCAGCAGACTGTCCAGACTCTGAGGGTGGAAGTCTCCTTCCTCCTCCTCCTCCTCTCTCTGCACCTCCTCCTCTCTCTGCTCCTCCTCCTCTCTCTGCTCCTCCTCCTCCTGACTCTTGGTGGGACTCGGGGAGAAGTTGGAGCAGATGGTCAGAGGGTTCAGCTGCTCCGCCCAGCGGCTCCGCCCCCGACGAGACTCAGCGCCTGATTGGACAGCAGAGGAGGCTCCGCCCTGACCCTGCTGCACAAACACAAACACACACACACACTATTAATATAGAAAGTGACTGTTGACCTGTGAGCTGATCAGTGATGCAGAGATGTGAACAGTGAACTGACCAGTTTCCTGAACCACATGGGCAGCTTCCCGTTGGTCTGAAGCAGCTGAGCATCTGAAACATCATTCAAACACAAACATCACCGAGCGGCTCTGAGAGCTTTATACATGCTAACAGCAGGAAAACACATTCAGAAATACAGTATGAGGAAAATATCTGAAAACTGTACGGAAATTAGTGAAATATGTAAAAGAAATAGTAAAAGAAAATATGCGATAAATGTGAAAAATATCCCAAAATGTACGAAAATTATTAGTAAAATATGTGAAAAAATACTGAAAAAATATCCGATGAATATGTGAAATATATCCAATAAATACGTGAAAAATATCCAAAAATATGTGAAAAAATATCCATAAATGTACGAAAATTCTTAGTAGAATATGTGAAAAAATGTTTGATAAATACGTGAAAATATCTGTAAAATGTCCCAAAAATATCTGAAAGATTTACGAAAGTAGAATATGTCAAAAAATAAAAAAATATGTGAAAAATGCATGAAAAAAATCCCAAAACTATGTGAAAGATATCCGAAAAAATGTGAAAAATATCCCAAAATTATTAGTAGAATATGTGAAAAAATGTTTGATAAATACGTGAAAATATCTGAAAAATTTCCCAAAATATCTGAAAGATTTACGAAAAATTTTGAGTGAAATATGTGAAAAATAACAAAACAATCCAAAAATATGTGAAAAACTTCCGAAAAATACATGAAAATTATCCGAAAACTACGTGAAAAATATTGCAAAAATATTAGTAGAATATGTGAAAACTAAGCAAAACAACATCTATTAGTAAACAAGATTTTCTGCCAGCTAAAAGCATCAAATACCATTCAGACATATCTGAAAAATATCACAAAATTATTAGTGAGACATGTGAAAACATAGTATAAAAAATATGAGAAAAACGTCCGAAAACTAAGTGAAAAATATCAAAAAACTATCTGAAAAATACGTGAAATATTTCCAAAAAATATTAGTAAAATATGTGAAAACTAAACTAAATAACATCTATTAGTAAAGCTCACCGTGAGCAGAGTCCAGTCTGGCTGGAGTCCCGAGGTCGGCCTCTTCCTCCTCGTCTTCCTCCGTCTGAGGCAGCTGAGAGGAGGGTCCGGTGATGAAGGTCTCCCTCCTGAAACAACAACAACATCATCACAGACTGAAGACCTGGAGACCTGGAGACCTGGAGACCGACCTCAGACCAGCGTCTCACTCACCTGATGTTCTGCTGCTTGTGACTGACGGTTTCGGGAGCGGCGGTCAGTTTCAGGCCCCGCCTCTTCCTCATGGCGCTGGTCATCTGAGAGTCCAGCCGCC
Source organism: Sebastes fasciatus (assembly GCF_043250625.1). Classification (NCBI taxonomy): domain Eukaryota; kingdom Metazoa; phylum Chordata; class Actinopteri; order Perciformes; family Sebastidae; genus Sebastes; species Sebastes fasciatus. The sequence goes on from NC_133801.1 coordinate 961,636, forward strand.
ACACAAACACACAACTACACACACACACACACACACGTCATCGTTATTAAACACTAAACTCTTCAATGATTCTTACACCGAAGTAGGGTTTACCTGTCTCCTAGTAGACTAAGGTTTACCTGTCTCCTAGTAAACTAAGGTTTACCTGTCTCCTAGTAGACTAAGGTTTACCTGTCTCCTAGTAAACTAAGGTTTACCTGTCTCCTAGTAGACTAAGGTTTACCTGTCTCCTAGTAAACTAAGGTTTACCTGTCTCCTAGTAGACTAAGGTTTACCTGTCTCCTAGTAGACTAAGGTTTACCTGTCTCCTAGTAGACTAAGGTTTACCTGTCTCCTAGTAGACTAAGGTTTACCTGTCTCCTACTAAACTAAGGTTTACCTGTCTCCTAGTAAACTAAGGTTTACCTGTCTCCTAGTAGACTAAGGTTTACCTGTCTCCTACTAAACTAAGGTTTACCTGTCTCCTAGTAGACTAAGGTTTACCTGTCTCCTAGTAAACTAAGGTTTACCTGTCTCCTAGTAGACTAAGGTTTACCTGTCTCCTAGTAGACTAAGGTTTACCTGTCTCCTAGTAGACTAAGGTTTACCTGTCTCCTACTAAACTAAGGTTTACCTGTCTCCTACTAAACTAAGGTTTACCTGTCTCCTACTAAACTAAGGTTTACCTGTCTCCTAGTAGACTAAGGTTTACCTGTCTCCTACTAAACTAAGGTTTACCTGTCTCCTAGTAGACTAAGGTTTACCTGTCTCCTACTAAACTAAGGTTTACCTGTCTCCTAGTAGACTAAGGTTTACCTGTCTCCTAGTAGACTAAGGTTTACCTGTCTCCTAGTAGACTAAGGTTTACCTGTCTCCTACTAAACTAAGGTTTACCTGTCTCCTACTAAACTAAGGTTTACCTGTCTCCTAGTAAACTAAGGTTTACCTGTCTCCTAGTAGACTAAGGTTTACCTGTCTCCTAGTAGACTAAGGTTTACCTGTCTCCTAGTAGACTAAGGTTTACCTGTCTCCTACTAAACTAAGGTTTACCTGTCTCCTACTAAACTAAGGTTTACCTGTCTCCTAGTAGACTAAGGTTTACCTGTCTCCTACTAAACTAAGGTTTACCTGTCTCCTAGTAAACTAAGGTTTACCTGTCTCCTAGTAGACTAAGGTTTACCTGTCTCCTACTAAACTAAGGTTTACCTGTCTCCTAGTAGACTAAGGTTTACCTGTCTCCTACTAAACTAAGGTTTACCTGTCTCCTAGTAAACTAAGGTTTACCTGTCTCCTAGTAGACTAAGGTTTACCTGTCTCCTACTAAACTAAGGTTTACCTGTCTCCTAGTAGACTAAGGTTTACCTGTCTCCTAGTAAACTAAGGTTTACCTGTCTCCTACTAAACTAAGGTTTACCTGTCTCCTACTAAACTAAGGTTTACCTGTCTCCTAGTAAACTAAGGTTTACCTGTCTCCTAGTAGACTAAGGTTTACCTGTCTCCTACTAAACTAAGGTTTACCTGTCTCCTAGTAGACTAAGGTTTACCTGTCTCCTAGTAAACTAAGGTTTACCTGTCTCCTACTAAACTAAGGTTTACCTGTCTCCTAGTAGACTAAGGTTTACCTGTCTCCTACTAAACTAAGGTTTACCTGTCTCCTACTAAACTAAGGTTTACCTGTCTCCTAGTAGACTAAGGTTTACCTGTCTCCTACTAAACTAAGGTTTACCTGTCTCCTAGTAGACTAAGGTTTACCTGTCTCCTACTAAACTAAGGTTTACCTGTCTCCTACTAAACTAAGGTTTACCTGTCTCCTACTAAACTAAGGTTTACCTGTCTCCTACTAAACTAAGGTTTACCTGTCTCCTAGTAGACTAAGGTTTACCTGTCTCCTAGTAGACTAAGGTTTACCTGTCTCCTACTAAACTAAGGTTTACCTGTCTCCTAGTAGACTAAGGTTTACCTGTCTCCTACTAAACTAAGGTTTACCTGTCTCCTACTAAACTAAGGTTTACCCGTCTCCTACTAAACTAAGGTTTACCCGTCTCCTACTAAACTAAGGTTTACCCGTCTCCTACTAAACTAAGGTTTACCTGTCTCCTACTAAACTAAGATTTACCTGTCTCCTACTAAACTAAGGTTTACCTGTCTCCTAGTAGACTAAGGTTTACCTGTCTCCTACTAAACTAAGGTTTACCTGTCTCCTAGTAGACTAAGGTTTACCTGTCTCCTACTAAACTAAGGTTTACCTGTCTCCTAGTAGACTAAGGTTTACCTGTCTCCTACTAAACTAAGGTTTACCTGTCTCCTAGTAGACTAAGGTTTACCTGTCTCCTAGTAAACTAAGGTTTACCCGTCTCCTAGTAGACTAAGGTTTACCCGTCTCCTAGTAAACTAAGGTTTACCCGTCTCCTAGTAAACTAAGGTTTACCTGTCTCCTAGTAGACTAAGGTTTACCTGTCTCCTAGTAGACTAAGGTTTACCTGTCTCCTACTAAACAAGGTTTACCCGTCTCCTAGTAGACTTAGGTTTACCTGTCTCCTAGTAGACTAAGGTTTACCTGTCTCCTACTACACTAAGGTTTACCTGTCTCCTACTAAACTAAGGTTTACCTGTCTCCTACTAAACTAAGGTTTACCTGTCTCCTAGTAGACTAAGGTTTACCTGTCTCCTACTAAACTAAGGTTTACCTGTCTCCTAGTAGACTAAGGTTTACCCGTCTCCTAGTAGACTAAGGTTTACCTGTCTCCTAGTAGACTAAGGTTTACCCGTCTCCTAGTAGACTAAGGTTTACCTGTCTCCTAGTAGACTAAGGTTTACCTGTCTCCTAGTAGACTAAGGTTTACCCGTCTCCTAGTAGACTAAGGTTTACCCGTCTCCTAGTAGACTAAGGTTTACCTGTCTCCTAGTAGACTAAGGTTTACCTGTCTCCTAGTAGACTAAGGTTTACCCGTCTCCTAGTAGACTAAGGTTTACCCGTCTCCTAGTAGACTAAGGTTTACCCGTCTCCTAGTAGACTAAGGTTTACCTGTCTCCTAGTAGACTTAGGTTTACCTGTCTCCTAGTAGACTAAGGTTTACCTGTCTCCTACTACACTAAGGTTTACCTGTCTCCTACTAAACTAAGGTTTACCTGTCTCCTACTAAACTAAGGTTTACCTGTCTCCTAGTAGACTAAGGTTTACCTGTCTCCTAGTAGACTAAGGTTTACCTGTCTCCTACTAAACTAAGGTTTACCTGTCTCCTAGTAGACTAAGGTTTACCTGTCTCCTAGTAGACTAAGGTTTACCTGTCTCCTAGTAAACTAAGGTTTACCTGTCTCCTAGTAAACTAAGGTTTACCTGTCTCCTAGTAGACTAAGGTTTACCTGTCTCCTACTAAACTAAGGTTTACCTGTCTCCTAGTAGACTAAGATTACCTGTCTCCTAGTAGACTAAGGTTTACCCGTCTCCTAGTAGACTAAGGTTTACCTGTCTCCTAGTAGACTAAGGTTTACCCGTCTCCTAGTAGACTAAGGTTTACCTGTCTCCTAGTAGACTAAGGTTTACCTGTCTCCTAGTAGACTAAGGTTTACCCGTCTCCTAGTAGACTAAGGTTTACCCGTCTCCTAGTAGACTAAGGTTTACCTGTCTCCTAGTAGACTAAGGTTTACCTGTCTCCTAGTAGACTAAGGTTTACCCGTCTCCTAGTAGACTAAGGTTTGCCCGTCTCCTAGTAGACTAAGGTTTACCCGTCTCCTAGTAGACTAAGGTTTACCTGTCTCCTAGTAGACTTAGGTTTACCTGTCTCCTAGTAGACTAAGGTTTACCTGTCTCCTACTACACTAAGGTTTACCTGTCTCCTACTAAACTAAGGTTTACCTGTCTCCTACTAAACTAAGGTTTACCTGTCTCCTAGTAGACTAAGGTTTACCTGTCTCCTACTAAACTAAGGTTTACCTGTCTCCTAGTAGACTAAGGTTTACCTGTCTCCTAGTAGACTAAGGTTTACCTGTCTCCTAGTAGACTAAGGTTTACCTGTCTCCTAGTAGACTAAGGTTTACCTGTCTCCTAGTAGACTAAGGTTTACCTGTCTCCTACTAAACTAAGGTTTACCTGTCTCCTACTAAACTAAGGTTTACCTGTCTCCTACTAAACTAAGGTTTACCTGTCTCCTACTAAACTAAGGTTTACCTGTCTCCTAGTAGACTAAGGTTTACCTGTCTCCTAGTAGACTAAGGTTTACCTGTCTCCTACTAAACTAAGGTTTACCTGTCTCCTAGTAGACTAAGGTTTACCTGTCTCCTACTAAACTAAGGTTTACCTGTCTCCTACTAAACTAAGGTTTACCCGTCTCCTACTAAACTAAGGTTTACCTGTCTCCTACTAAACTAAGGTTTACCTGTCTCCTAGTAGACTAAGGTTTACCTGTCTCCTACTAAACTAAGATTTACCTGTCTCCTACTAAACTAAGGTTTACCTGTCTCCTAGTAGACTAAGGTTTACCTGTCTCCTACTAAACTAAGGTTTACCTGTCTCCTACTAAACTAAGGTTTACCTGTCTCCTACTAAACTAAGGTTTACCTGTCTCCTACTAAACTAAGGTTTACCTGTCTCCTAGTAGACTAAGGTTTACCTGTCTCCTACTAAACTAAGGTTTACCTGTCTCCTACTAAACTAAGGTTTACCTGTCTCCTACTAAACTAAGGTTTACCTGTCTCCTACTAAACTAAGGTTTACCTGTCTCCTACTAAACTAAGGTTTACCTGTCTCCTACTAAACTAAGGTTTACCTGTCTCCTAGTAAACTAAGGTTTACCTGTCTCCTACTAAACTAAGGTTTACCTGTCTCCTAGTAGACTAAGGTTTACCTGTCTCCTACTAAACTAAGGTTTACCTGTCTCCTAGTAGACTAAGATTACCTGTCTCCTACTAAACTAAGGTTTACCTGTCTCCTAGTAGACTAAGGTTTACCTGTCTCCTAGTAGACTAAGGTTTACCTGTCTCCTACTAAACTAAGGTTTACCTGTCTCCTAGTAGACTAAGGTTTACCTGTCTCCTAGTAAACTAAGGTTTACCTGTCTCCTAGTAGACTAAGGTTTACCTGTCTCCTACTAAACTAAGGTTTACCTGTCTCCTAGTAGACTAAGGTTTACCTGTCTCCTACTAAACTAAGGTTTACCTGTCTCCTAGTAAACTAAGGTTTACCTGTCTCCTAGTAAACTAAGGTTTACCTGTCTCCTAGTAGACTAAGGTTTACCTGTCTCCTACTAAACTAAGGTTTACCTGTCTCCTAGTAGACTAAGATTACCTGTCTCCTAGTAGACTAAGGTTTACCCGTCTCCTAGTAGACTAAGGTTTACCCGTCTCCTACTAGACTAAGGTTTACCCGTCTCCTAGTAGACTAAGGTTTACCTGTCTCCTAGTAGACTAAGGTTTACCTGTCTCCTAGTAGACTAAGGTTTACCTGTCTCCTAGTAGACTAAGATTACCTGTCTCCTAGTAAACTAAGGTTTACCTGTCTCCTAGTAAACTAAGGTTTACCTGTCTCCTACTAAACTAAGGTTTACCCGTCTCCTAGTAGACTAAGGTTTACCTGTCTCCTAGTAGACTAAGGTTTACCTGTCTCCTAGTAGACTAAGGTTTACCTGTCTCCTAGTAGACTAAGGTTTACCTGTCTCCTAGTAGACTAAGGTTTACCTGTCTCCTAGTAGACTAAGGTTTACCCGTCTCCTAGTAGACTAAGGTTTACCTGTCTCCTAGTAGACTAAGGTTTACCTGTCTCCTAGTAGACTAAGGTTTACCTGTCTCCTAGTAGACTAAGGTTTACCCGTCTCCTACTAGACTAAGGTTTACCTGTCTCCTAGTAGACTAAGGTTTACCCGTCTCCTACTAGACTAAGGTTTACCTGTCTCCTAGTAGACTAAGGTTTACCTGTCTCCTAGTAGACTAAGGTTTACCTGTCTCCTAGTAGACTAAGGTTTACCCGTCTCCTAGTAGACTAAGGTTTACCTGTCTCCTAGTAGACTAAGGTTTACCCGTCTCCTAGTAGACTAAGGTTTACCCGTCTCCTAGTAGACTAAGGTTTACCCGTCTCCTAGTAGACTAAGGTTTACCCGTCTCCTAGTAGACTAAGGTTTACCCGTCTCCTAGTAGACTAAGGTTTACCCGTCTCCTAGTAGACTAAGGTTTACCCGTCTCCTAGTAGACTAAGGTTTACCCGTCTCCTAGTAGACTAAGGTTTACCCGTCTCCTAGTAGACTTAGGTTTACCTGTCTCCTAGTAGACTAAGGTTTACCTGTCTCCTAGTAGACTAAGGTTTACCTGTCTCCTAGTAGACTAAGGTTTACCCGTCTCCCAGTAGACTAAGGTTTACCCGTCTCCCAGTAGACTAAGGTTTACCTGTCTCCTAGTAGACTAAGGTTTACCCGTCTCCCAGTAGACTAAGGTTTACCCGTCTCCTAGTAGACTAAGGTTTACCTGTCTCCTAGTAGACTAAGGTTTACCTGTCTCCTAGTAGACTAAGGTTTACCCGTCTCCCAGTAGACTAAGGTTTACCCGTCTCCCAGTAGACTAAGGTTTACCTGTCTCCTAGTAGACTAAGGTTTACCTGTCTCCTACTAAACTAAGGTTTACCTGTCTCCTACTAAACTAAGGTTTACCCGTCTCCTACTAAACTAAGGTTTACCTGTCTCCTACTAAACTAAGGTTTACCTGTCTCCTAGTAGACTAAGGTTTACCTGTCTCCTACTAAACTAAGATTTACCTGTCTCCTACTAAACTAAGGTTTACCTGTCTCCTAGTAGACTAAGGTTTACCTGTCTCCTACTAAACTAAGGTTTACCTGTCTCCTACTAAACTAAGGTTTACCTGTCTCCTAGTAAACTAAGGTTTACCTGTCTCCTACTAAACTAAGGTTTACCTGTCTCCTACTAAACTAAGGTTTACCTGTCTCCTAGTAGACTAAGATTACCTGTCTCCTACTAAACTAAGGTTTACCTGTCTCCTAGTAGACTAAGGTTTACCTGTCTCCTAGTAAACTAAGGTTTACCTGTCTCCTAGTAGACTAAGGTTTACCTGTCTCCTAGTAGACTAAGGTTTACCTGTCTCCTACTAAACTAAGGTTTACCTGTCTCCTAGTAGACTAAGATTACCTGTCTCCTACTAAACTAAGGTTTACCTGTCTCCTAGTAGACTAAGGTTTACCTGTCTCCTAGTAGACTAAGGTTTACCTGTCTCCTACTAAACTAAGGTTTACCTGTCTCCTAGTAGACTAAGGTTTACCTGTCTCCTAGTAAACTAAGGTTTACCTGTCTCCTAGTAGACTAAGGTTTACCTGTCTCCTACTAAACTAAGGTTTACCTGTCTCCTAGTAGACTAAGGTTTACCTGTCTCCTACTAAACTAAGGTTTACCTGTCTCCTAGTAAACTAAGGTTTACCTGTCTCCTAGTAAACTAAGGTTTACCTGTCTCCTAGTAGACTAAGGTTTACCTGTCTCCTACTAAACTAAGGTTTACCTGTCTCCTAGTAGACTAAGATTACCTGTCTCCTAGTAGACTAAGGTTTACCCGTCTCCTAGTAGACTAAGGTTTACCCGTCTCCTACTAGACTAAGGTTTACCCGTCTCCTAGTAGACTAAGGTTTACCTGTCTCCTAGTAGACTAAGGTTTACCTGTCTCCTAGTAGACTAAGGTTTACCTGTCTCCTAGTAGACTAAGATTACCTGTCTCCTAGTAAACTAAGGTTTACCTGTCTCCTAGTAAACTAAGGTTTACCTGTCTCCTACTAAACTAAGGTTTACCTGTCTCCTAGTAGACTAAGGTTTACCTGTCTCCTACTAAACTAAGGTTTACCCGTCTCCTAGTAGACTAAGGTTTACCTGTCTCCTAGTAGACTAAGGTTTACCTGTCTCCTAGTAGACTAAGGTTTACCTGTCTCCTAGTAGACTAAGGTTTACCTGTCTCCTAGTAGACTAAGGTTTACCTGTCTCCTAGTAGACTAAGGTTTACCTGTCTCCTACTAAACTAAGGTTTACCTGTCTCCTAGTAGACTAAGGTTTACCTGTCTCCTACTAAACTAAGGTTTACCCGTCTCCTAGTAGACTAAGGTTTACCTGTCTCCTAGTAGACTAAGGTTTACCTGTCTCCTAGTAGACTAAGGTTTACCTGTCTCCTAGTAGACTAAGGTTTACCTGTCTCCTAGTAGACTAAGGTTTACCCGTCTCCTAGTAGACTAAGGTTTACCTGTCTCCTAGTAGACTAAGGTTTACCTGTCTCCTAGTAGACTAAGGTTTACCTGTCTCCTAGTAGACTAAGGTTTACCCGTCTCCTACTAGACTAAGGTTTACCTGTCTCCTAGTAGACTAAGGTTTACCCGTCTCCTACTAGACTAAGGTTTACCTGTCTCCTAGTAGACTAAGGTTTACCTGTCTCCTAGTAGACTAAGGTTTACCTGTCTCCTAGTAGACTAAGGTTTACCCGTCTCCTAGTAGACTAAGGTTTACCCGTCTCCTAGTAGACTAAGGTTTACCCGTCTCCTAGTAGACTAAGGTTTACCCGTCTCCTAGTAGACTAAGGTTTACCCGTCTCCTAGTAGACTAAGGTTTACCCGTCTCCTAGTAGACTAAGGTTTACCCGTCTCCTAGTAGACTAAGGTTTACCCGTCTCCTAGTAGACTTAGGTTTACCTGTCTCCTAGTAGACTAAGGTTTACCTGTCTCCTAGTAGACTAAGGTTTACCTGTCTCCTAGTAGACTAAGGTTTACCCGTCTCCCAGTAGACTAAGGTTTACCCGTCTCCCAGTAGACTAAGGTTTACCCGTCTCCTACTAGACTAAGGTTTACCTGTCTCCTACTAAACTAAGGTTTACCCGTCTCCTAGTAGACTAAGGTTTACCTGTCTCCTAGTAAACTAAGGTTTACCTGTCTCCTAGTAGACTAAGGTTTACCTGTCTCCTAGTAGACTAAGGTTTACCTGTCTCCTAGTAGACTAAGGTTTACCTGTCTCCTAGTAAACTAAGGTTTACCTGTCTCCTAGTAGACTAAGGTTTACCTGTCTCCTACTAAACTAAGGTTTACCTGTCTCCTAGTAGACTAAGGTTTACCTGTCTCCTACTAAACTAAGGTTTACTTGTCTCCTACTAGACTAAGGTTTACCTGTCTCCTAGTAAACTAAGGTTTACCCGTCTCCTAGTAGACTAAGGTTTACCTGTCTCCTAGTAAACTAAGGATTACCTGTCTCCGGACACGGTGATGAGGTGTCTGCAGTCCTGACTGAACCTCATACAGGTGACGATCTCTGAGGAAACAAACACAGCAGGTAAATCAAACACCTGAAGAAGACAGAAGAGGAGCATCTGAATTATTAATAATAATAATAATAATACTACGACAAACTACCATGACTGCTTTACTCACCAGAGTGTCCGAACAGGGTGGCGACGCACTCTCCTGACTCGTAGTCAAAGATGGCGATGTTTTTATCGGAGCAGCTGGTGGCGAAGAACGACCCCGACGGATCCATCTGAACCTGCAGACATCACAGAGTATCAGCCAATCACATCTCAGTTATCAGTCAACATGATGTTGATTGATAAATTAGTAATCAATACGCGTGTCCTACCTTCAGCAGAGCTCCTTCATCACTGGACGAGCCTTTCAAACACTTCTTCAGCTTCCCGGTTTCCACGTCGTACACCCTAAAAACACACTCCCATCAGCTCCACGTCGTACACCCTAAAAACACACTCCCATCAGCTTCACGTCGTACACCCTAAAAACACACTCCCATCAGCTCCACGTCGTACACCCTAAAAACACACTCCCATCAGCTCCACGTCGTACACCCTAAAAACACACTCCCATCAGCTTCACGTCGTACACCCTAAAAACACACTCCCATCAGCTCCACGTCGTACACCCTAAAAACACACTCCCATCAGCTTCACGTCGTACACCCTAAAAACACACTCCCATCAGCTTCACGTCGTACACCCTAAAAACACACTCCCATCAGCTCCACGTCGTACACCCTAAAAACACACTCCCATCAGCTTCACGTCGTACACCCTAAAAACACACTCCCATCAGCTCCACGTCGTACACCCTAAAAACACCCTCCCATCAGCTTCACGTCGTACACCCTAAAAACACACTCCCATCAGCTCCACGTCGTACACCCTAAAAACACCCTCCCATCAGCTTCACGTCGTACACCCTAAAAACACACTCCCATCAGCTCCACGTCGTACACCCTAAAAACACACTCCCATCAGCTTCACGTCGTACACCCTAAAAACACACTCCCATCAGCTCCACGTCGTACACCCTAAAAACACCCTCCCATCAGCTTCACGTCGTACACCCTAAAAACACACTCCCATCAGCTCCACGTCGTACACCCTAAAAACACACTCCCATCAGCTTCACGTCGTACACCCTAAAAACACACTCCCATCAGCTCCACGTCGTACACCCTAAAAACACACTCCCATCAGCTTCACGTCGTACACCCTAAAAACACACTCCCATCAGCTCCACGTCGTACACCCTAAAAACACCCTCCCATCAGCTTCACGTCGTACACCCTAAAAACACACTCCCATCAGCTCCACGTCGTACACCCTAAAAACACACTCCCATCAGCTCCACGTCGTACACCCTAAAAACACACTCCCATCAGCTCCACGTCGTACACCCTAAAAACACACTCCCATCAGCTCCACGTCGTACACCCTAAAAACACCCTCCCATCAGCTTCACGTCGTACACCCTAAAAACACACTCCCATCAGCTCCACGTCGTACACCCTAAAAACACACTCCCATCAGCTCCACGTCGTACACCCTAAAAACACACTCCCATCAGCTTCACGTCGTACACCCTAAAAACACACTCCCATCAGCTCCACGTCGTACACCCTAAAAACACACTCCCATCAGCTTCACGTCGTACACCCTAAAAACACACTCCCATCAGCTCCACGTCGTACACCCTAAAAACACCCTCCCATCAGCTTCACGTCGTACACCCTAAAAACACACTCCCATCAGCTCCACGTCGTACACCCTAAAAACACCCTCCCATCAGCTTCACGTCGTACACCCTAAAAACACACTCCCATCAGCTCCACGTCGTACACCCTAAAAACACCCTCCCATCAGCTTCACGTCGTACACCCTAAAAACACACTCCCATCAGCTCCACGTCGTACACCCTAAAAACACACTCCCATCAGCTCCACGTCGTACACCCTAAAAACACACTCCCATCAGCTCCACGTCGTACACCCTAAAAACACACTCCCATCAGCTCTACATCATACACCCTAAAAACACACTCCCATCAGCTCCACATCGTACACCCTAAAAACACACTCCCATCAGCTCTACGTCATACACCCTAAAAACACACTCCCATCAGCTCCACGTCGTACACCCTAAAAACACACTCCCATCAGCTCCACGTCGTACACCCTAAAAACACACTCCCATCAGCTCCACGTCGTACACCCTAAAAACACCCTCCCATCAGCTTCACGTCGTACACCCTAAAAACACACTCCCATCAGCTCCACGTCGTACACCCTAAAAACACACTCCCATCAGCTCCACGTCGTACACCCTAAAAACACACTCCCATCAGCTCCACATCGTACACCCTAAAAACACACTCCCATCAGCTCTACATCATACACCCTAAAAACACACTCCCATCAGCTCCACGTCGTACACCCTAAAAACACACTCCCATCAGCTCCACGTCGTACACCCTAAAAACACACTCCCATCAGCTCTACATCATACACCCTAAAAACACACTCCCATCAGCTCCACGTCGTACACCCTAAAAACACACTCCCATCAGCTTCACGTCGTACACCCTAAAAACACACTCCCATCAGCTCCACGTCGTACACCCTAAAAACACACTCCCATCAGCTCCACGTCGTACACCCTAAAAACACACTCCCATCAGCTCCACATCGTACACCCTAAAAACACACTCCCATCAGCTTCACGTCGTACACCCTAAAAACACACTCCCATCAGCTCCACGTCGTACACCCTAAAAACACACTCCCATCAGCTCCACATCGTACACCCTAAAAACACACTCCCATCAGCTCCACGTCGTACACCCTAAAAACACACTCCCATCAGCTGCTAACCTGACGTTTCGGTCCTGACAGGCGATGGCGACGTGGGTCCTTGATGAGTCCAGGTCCATGTCGTACAGCGTCGTCTTCTCAACCACGTGGTGACTCCTGGAGAACGATGGACCCTCTGCCGTCTGGACCGCAACACACACATCACACACGACGACATCAGACACATTTTTTTCAGACTTTTTTTAGATCTTTTTTTTGGACATTTTTCAGATCTTTTTTTTCGGACATTTTTTTAGATATTTTTTTCGGACATTTTCTTTCAGATATTTTTTTTCAGACTTTTTTTCAGACATTTTTCTTCGGACATTTTTTTCAGGCTTTTTTTTCTGACATTTTTTCAGATATTTTTTTCCAGACATTCTTCAGATATTTTTTTTCTGACATTTTCATTTTTTCAGGCTTTTTGCGCATTTTTTTCAATCTTTTTCAGATATTTTTTTCCAGTTATTTTTTTTCAGACATTTTTTTTCAGACTTATCTAGAAAATACATTTTTTTCGGACACTATTTCAGAAAATTTTTCAGATCTTTTTTTCAGATCTTTTTTTTCAGATCTTTTTTCGGACATTTTTTTTCAGACATTTTTCAGTTATTTTTTTTCAGACTTTTTTTCCCGACATTTTTCAGACATTTTTTTCCAGTCTTTTTTTTGGGACATTTTTTCAGACTTTTTTTTCAGACTTTTTTCAGTTATTTTTTTTCAGACATTTTTTTCAGACTTTTTTTCCAGAATTTTTTCAGATATTGTTTTTCAGATTTTTTTTTCAGATCTTTTTTTTCAGACTTTTTTCAGACATTTTTTCAGACTTTGTTTTTATACTTTTTTTTCAGATCTTTTTGTTCGGACATTTCTTTAGATTTTCTTTTTCGGACAAATTTTTCAGATCTTTTTCTTCAGACTTTTTTCAAATCTTTTTTTTCAGACTTTTTTTCAGATGTTTTTCAGATATTTTTTTCAGATCTTTTTTTTCAGACTTTTTTTAGATCTTTTTTTTCGGAGATTTTCCTTCAGACTTTTTTTTCAGACTTTTTTTCAGATCTTTTATTTCAGATATTTTTTCGGACATTTTTTTTCAGACATTTTTCAGTTATTTTTTTTCAGACTTTTTTTCCGGACATTTTTCAGACATTTTTTTCCAGTCTTTTTTTTGGGACATTTTTTCAGACTTTTTTCAGTTATTTTTTTTCAGCCATTTTTTTCAGACTTTTTTTCCAGAATTTTTTCAGATATTGTTTTTCAGATTTTTTTTTCAGATCTTTTTTTTCAGACTTTTTTCAGACATTTTTTCAGACTTTGTTTTTAGACTTTTTTTTCAGATCTTTTTGTTCGGACATTTCTTTAGATTTTCTTCTTCGGACAAATTTTTCAGATCTTTTTCTTCAGACTTTTTTTCCAGACATTTTTTCAGATGTTTTTCAGATATTTTTTCTCGGACATTTTTTCCGGACATTTTTCAGACATTTTTTTCCAGTCCTTTTTTTTGGGACATTTTTCCAGACTTTTTTTAGTTATTTTTTTTCAGACATTTTTTTCAGACTTTTTTTCCAGAATTTTTTCAGATTTTTTTTTCCAGATCTTTTTTCAGACATTTTTTCAGACTTTGTTTTTAGACTTTTTTTTCAGATCTTTTTGTTCGGACATTTCTTTAGATTTTCTTTTTCGGACAAATTTTTCAGATCTTTTTCTTCAGACTTTTTTTTCAGACATTTTTCAAATCTTTTTTTTCAGATTTTTTTTTCCAGACTTTTTTTCAGATGTTTTTCAGATATTTTTTCTCGGACATTTTTTTCCCTGACATTTTTTCAGACATTTTTCAGATCTTTTTCTTCATACATTTTTTTCAGACTTTGTTTTAAGACTTTTTTCAGGTCTTTTTGTTCGGACTTGTTTTGTCCGACATTTTTTAGATCTTTTTTTGTCCGACATATTTCCAGTCTTTTTTTTGGGACATTCATAAATATTATAAGTATTATATTAGAGTATTTTAATAACAGCAGTTTGTACCTGAATAGACGTAATTTAATAAAACAACAACCTAAGCCCCTCTGGTAGTGTTGAAGGTATTTCTGACAGTACTGATGTATTTTTAATGGCAGCAGAAGTATATTTGGTAGTATTAGAGGTATTTATATCATTATTGAAGCACTTCTGGCAGTACTGGAAGTATTCCTGGAATTATTGAAGTATTTCTGTAACTGGAAGTATTTCTGATAGTATTGGAAGTATTTCTGGCAGTACTGATGTATTTTTGATGGTAGTATAAATATATCTGGTAGTATAGGAAGTATTTATAAAATTAATGAAGTATCACTGGCAGTATTGGAAGTACTTCTGCAATTATTTAAGTATTTCTGGCAGTATTAGAACTATTTCTGAAGTATTTGTGATGGTATTGGAAGTATCCCTGGTAGAGTTGGACGTATTTCTATAATGGTTAAAGTATTTCTGGGACTATCAGGAGTATTTCTTTAATTACTGAAGTATTTCTGATGGATCGGGAGTATTTCTATAACTATTGAAGCAGTATTATCAGGAGTATTTCTATAATTACTGAAGTAGTATTATCAGGAGTATTTATATATAGATACTAGATAGTTCTTCATCAGTCAGTGTGTTCAGACCTGCTCAGCTGTCTGGAAGTAGATGCTCTTGTCGGCTCCACAGCTCACCATCCGAACCTCTGGACTCTCACCTGGAACACAGGAGACTGATAACAACACTGGGGAAGTACACGGGAAGTACACGGGAAGTACACGGGAAGTACACGGGAAGTACACAGGAAGTACACAGGAAGTACACGGGAAGTACACGGGAAGTACACAGGAAGTACACGGGAAGTATTTTTGGATAGTAGTGAAAGTATCCCTTGGTAGTATTGGAAGTATTTCTATAATTATTGAATAAACTACCCAGCAGTATATAAAGTCATTAAAAGTAGCTCCACCTTTATAAACCAGCTGACACACATTATCAGCAACTTCCTGTTTCATGGCGAATGGTTCAAAATGGCCGCCACGCCACGGTCATGTCGTTCAGTGAAAACTCACCATTTGAATAACTTTTCATCCTCAAGGTCTTAAGATGGACCTGATCAAATTTCAAGTTGATCTGATGAAATCTGTAGGAGGAGTTTGTCAAAGTACACGGCTTATAAAACGCCAAAAACGGGTGAAAATCGCACATCAAATTAAAAATGTCTGACTTCCTGTTGAGTTTTGGTTATACCTCCCAGAGGCGTTTTTGTTCGTCTTCACATGTTGCATCTGTCTGCCAAATTTCATACATGTAGGTGAAACCGGAGCGAGGGGCTCAATTTTTCCAACTTCCTAGGGGGCGCTAGCGAGTCATTTTGCAACAGCCGAGCCCGAGACCCTTAAAATATAAAATCTTTAACCGCGTCTGACAAGTCTGCCAAGTTTAACAACTTTTAGAGCAAGTTAAGGGCGATTCATTTGATGAATAATAAGAAGAAACACTACAGTTTCAATAGGGCCTTCGCTGGCCCGACGCTGTCGGTGCTCGGGTCCTAACTACAGTTTCAATAGGGCCTTCGCTGGCCCGACGTTGTCGGTGCTCGGGTCCTAACTACAGTTTCAATAGGGCCTTCGCTGGCCCGACGTTGTCGGTGCTCGGGTCCTAACTACAGTTTCAATAGGGCCTTCGCTGGCCCGACGTTGTCGGTGCTCGGGTCCTAACTACAGTTTCAATAGGGCCTTCGCTGGCCCGACGTTGTCTGTGCTCGGGCCCTAACTACAGTTTCAATAGGGCCTTCGCTGGCCCGACGTTGTCGGTGCTCGGGTCCTAACTACAGTTTCAATAGGGCCTTCGCTGGCCCGACGTTGTCTGTGCTCGGGCCCTAACTACAGTTTCAATAGGGCCTTCGCTGGCCCGACGCTGTCGGTGCTCGGGCCCTAACTACAGTTTCAATAGGGCCTTCGCTGGCCCGACGTTGTCGGTGCTCGGGTCCTAACTACAGTTTCAATAGGGCCTTCGCTGGCCCGACGTTGTCGGTGCTCGGGTCCTAACTACAGTTTCAATAGGGCCTTCGCTGGCCCGACGTTGTCTGTGCTCGGGCCCTAACTACAGTTTCAATAGGGCCTTCGCTGGCCCGACGTTGTCGGTGCTCGGGTCCTAACTACAGTTTCAATAGGGCCTTCGCTGGCCCGACGTTGTCTGTGCTCGGGCCCTAACTACAGTTTCAATAGGGCCTTCGCTGGCCCGACGCTGTCGGTGCTCGGGCCCTAACTACAGTTTCAATAGGGCCTTCGCTGGCCCGACGTTGTCGGTGCTCGGGTCCTAACTACAGTTTCAATAGGGCCTTCGCTGGCCCGACGTTGTCGGTGCTCGGGTCCTAACTACAGTTTCAATAGGGCCTTCGCTGGCCCGACGTTGTCGGTGCTCGGGTCCTAACTACAGTTTCAATAGGGCCTTCGCTGGCCCGACGTTGTCGGTGCTCGGGTCCTAACTACAGTTTCAATAGGGCCTTCGCTGGCCCGACGTTGTCGGTGCTCGGGCCCTAAATATAGATTATTCTACATAATGAGTACTTTTACTTTAAGTATAGTTTGAATGCAGTACTTTCACTTGTAACAGAGTATTACTACACTGTGTTATTGGTACTTCTACTGACGTTAAAGATGTGAGATACGCTCTGTATAACAGAGTCACTGTGGAGAATGACTACAGCACGACATCATCTGATGACGTCATGACTCTGAGCTATACATGGACTTGTGTGGTGTGAACGGGCCGTTACCGGTGAACTTGACGGCGGTGATGGAGGCCGAGTGGTCATTCAGAGTCTGCTCCAGACTGTAGTTCTTCTCCAGGTTGAAGATGTGGATCAGTCGATCTCTACTGGCCGTCGCCAACAGCTTCACACCTGAAACAGCGGCAGAGTCGTCACTCAGGTGTCACACCTCCATCAACCGTGGAGGAAATAACCTCTGTAGCTCTGTGGCGTCTCTTGACCTGAGGTCTCACCTGTGGACGTTGGGGAGAACTCCAGACACAACACCTCCGAGTCGTGAGCCTCAATCTTCACCAGCTCGTCCAGAAACTCCAGACCAAAGATCCTGAACACAGAGACACGTCAGCTGATCTCTGAGACCACCAGGTCAGGATCAGGATCAGCAGAAACACGTCATCTGATCTCTGAGACCACCAGGTCAGGATCAGGATCAGCAGACAGTACTCAGTCACATGTAGAATATACAGTAGTTTAGTAGTGTTTCCAGTCGTCCAGCAGAGGGCAGCAGAGACTGAGTGTCTCTAGCGTCTCTGAGTGTCTCTAGCTTCTCTGAGTGTCTCTGAGTGTCTCTAGTGTCTCTAGTGTCTCTAGTGTCTCTGAGTGTCTCTGAGTGTCTCTGAGTGTCTCTGAGTGTCTCTAGCGTCTCTGAGTGTCTCTAGTGTCTCTGAGTGTCTCTAGCTTCTCTGAGTGTCTCTGAGTGTCTCTAGCGTCTCTGAGTGTCTCTAGCTTCTCTGAGTGTCTCTAGCTTCTCTGAGTGTCTCTAGCTTCTCTGAGTGTCTCTAGCTTCTCTGAGTGTCTCTAGCTTCTCTGAGTGTCTCTGAGTGTCTCTAGCTTCTCTGAGTGTCTCTGAGTGTCTCGAGTGTCTCTAGCTTCTCTGAGTGTCTCTAGCGTCTCTAAGTGTCTCTGAGTGTCTCTGAGTGTCTCTAGTGTCTCTAGCGTCTCTGAGTGTCTCTAGTGTCTCTGAGTGTCTCTAGTGTCTCTAGCGTCTCTGAGCGTCTCTAGTGTCTCTGAGTGTCTCTGAGTGTCTCTGAGTGTCTCTGAGTGTCTCTAGCATCTCTGAGTGTCTCTGAGTGTCTCTAGTGTCTCTGAGTGTCTCTAGCTTCTCTGAGTGTCTCTGAGTGTCTCTAGCTTCTCTGAGTGTCTCTGAGTGTCTCTGAGTGTCTCTAGCTTCTCTAAGTGTCTCTGAGTGTCTCTAGCTTCTCTGAGTGTCTCTGAGTGTCTCTAGTGTCTCTGAGTGTCTCTGAGTGTCTCTAGCTTCTCTAAGTGTCTCTGAGTGTCTCTGAGTGTCTCTAGCTTCTCTGAGTGTCTCTGAGTGTCTCTAGCTTCTCTAAGTGTCTCTGAGTGTCTCTGAGTGTCTCTAGCTTCTCTGAGTGTCTCTGAGTGTCTCTGAGTGTCTCTAGTGTCTCTGAGTGTCTCTAGCTTCTCTGAGTGTCTCTGAGTGTCTCTGAGTGTCTCTAGCTTCTCTGAGTGTCTCTGAGTGTCTCTAGCTTCTCTGAGTGTCTCTGAGTGTCTCTGAGTGTCTCTAGCTTCTCTAAGTGTCTCTGAGTGTCTCTGAGTGTCTCTAGCTTCTCTGAGTGTCTCTAGTGTCTCTGAGTGTCTCTGAGTGTCTCTAGCTTCTCTGAGTGTCTCTAGTGTCTCTAGTGTCTCTGAGTGTCTCTGAGTGTCTCTAGCTTCTCTAAGTGTCTCTGAGTGTCTCTGAGTGTCTCTAGCTTCTCTGAGTGTCTCTAGTGTCTCTGAGTGTCTCTGAGTGTCTCTAGCTTCTCTGAGTGTCTCTAGTGTCTCTGAGTGTCTCTGAGTGTCTCTAGCTTCTCTGAGTGTCTCTAGCATCTCTGAGTGTCTCTGAGTGTCTCTAGCTTCTCTGAGTGTCTCTAGCGTCTCTGAGTGTCTCTGAGTGTCTCTAGCGTCTCTAGCATCTCTGAGTGTCTCTGAGTGTCTCTAGCTTCTCTGAGTGTCTCTAGCTTCTCTGAGTGTCTCTAGCTTCTCTGAGTGTCTCTAGCTTCTCTGAGTGTCTCTAGCTTCTCTGAGTGTCTCTAGCTTCTCTGAGTGTCTCTGAGTGTCTCTAGCTTCTCTGAGTGTCTCTGAGTGTCTCTAGCTTCTCTGAGTGTCTCTGAGTGTCTCGAGTGTCTCTGAGTGTCTCTGAGTGTCTCTAGTGTCTCTGAGTGTCTCTAGCGTCTCTAAGTGTCTCTGAGTGTCTCTGAGTGTCTCTAGTGTCTCTGAGTGTCTCTAGCGTCTCTGAGTGTCTCTAGTGTCTCTGAGTGTCTCTAGTGTCTCTAGCGTCTCTGAGCGTCTCTAGTGTCTCTGAGTGTCTCTGAGTGTCTCTGAGTGTCTCTGAGTGTCTCTGAGTGTCTCTAGCATCTCTGAGTGTCTCTGAGTGTCTCTAGTGTCTCTGAGTGTCTCTAGCGTCTCTAAGTGTCTCTGAGTGTCTCTGAGTGTCTCTAGTGTCTCTGAGTGTCTCTAGCGTCTCTGAGTGTCTCTAGTGTCTCTGAGTGTCTCTAGTGTCTCTAGTGTCTCTGAGTGTCTCTAGTGTCTCTGAGTGTCTCTAGTGTCTCTAAGTGTCTCTGAGTGTCTCTGAGTGTCTCTAGTGTCTCTGAGTGTCTCTAGTGTCTCTGAGTGTCTCTAGTGTCTCTGAGTGTCTCTAGTGTCTCTAGCGTCTCTGAGCGTCTCTAGCTTCTCTGAGTGTCTCTAGCGTCTCTAAGTGTCTCTGAGTGTCTCTGAGTGTCTCTAGTGTCTCTGAGTGTCTCTAGTGTCTCTAGCGTCTCTGAGTGTCTCTAGCGTCTCTGAGTGTCTCTAGTGTCTCTGAGTGTCTCTAGTGTCTCTAGCGTCTCTGAGCGTCTCTAGTGTCTCTGAGTGTCTCTGAGTGTCTCTAGCTTCTCTGAGTGTCTCTAGTGTCTCTAGTGTCTCTGAGTGTCTCTGAGTGTCTCTAGCTTCTCTAAGTGTCTCTGAGTGTCTCTGAGTGTCTCTAGCTTCTCTGAGTGTCTCTAGTGTCTCTGAGTGTCTCTGAGTGTCTCTAGCTTCTCTGAGTGTCTCTAGTGTCTCTGAGTGTCTCTGAGTGTCTCTAGCTTCTCTGAGTGTCTCTAGCATCTCTGAGTGTCTCTGAGTGTCTCTAGCTTCTCTGAGTGTCTCTAGCGTCTCTGAGTGTCTCTGAGTGTCTCTAGCGTCTCTAGCATCTCTGAGTGTCTCTGAGTGTCTCTAGCTTCTCTGAGTGTCTCTAGCTTCTCTGAGTGTCTCTAGCTTCTCTGAGTGTCTCTAGCTTCTCTGAGTGTCTCTAGCTTCTCTGAGTGTCTCTAGCTTCTCTGAGTGTCTCTAGCTTCTCTGAGTGTCTCTGAGTGTCTCTAGCTTCTCTGAGTGTCTCTGAGTGTCTCGAGTGTCTCTAGCTTCTCTGAGTGTCTCTAGCTTCTCTGAGTGTCTCTGAGTGTCTCTAGCTTCTCTGAGTGTCTCTGAGTGTCTCTGAGTGTCTCTAGCGTCTCTAAGTGTCTCTGAGTGTCTCTGAGTGTCTCTAGTGTCTCTGAGTGTCTCTAGTGTCTCTGAGTGTCTCTAGTGTCTCTGAGTGTCTCTAGTGTCTCTAGCGTCTCTGAGCGTCTCTAGCTTCTCTGAGTGTCTCTAGCGTCTCTAAGTGTCTCTGAGTGTCTCTGAGTGTCTCTAGTGTCTCTGAGTGTCTCTAGTGTCTCTAGCGTCTCTGAGTGTCTCTAGCGTCTCTGAGTGTCTCTAGTGTCTCTGAGTGTCTCTAGTGTCTCTAGCGTCTCTGAGCGTCTCTAGTGTCTCTGAGTGTCTCTGAGTGTCTCTGAGTGTCTCTGAGTGTCTCTAGCATCTCTGAGTGTCTCTGAGTGTCTCTAGTGTCTCTGAGTGTCTCTAGCTTCTCTGAGTGTCTCTGAGTGTCTCTAGCTTCTCTGAGTGTCTCTGAGTGTCTCTGAGTGTCTCTAGCTTCTCTAAGTGTCTCTGAGTGTCTCTAGCTTCTCTGAGTGTCTCTGAGTGTCTCTAGTGTCTCTGAGTGTCTCTGAGTGTCTCTAGCTTCTCTAAGTGTCTCTGAGTGTCTCTGAGTGTCTCTAGCTTCTCTGAGTGTCTCTAGTGTCTCTGAGTGTCTCTAGCGTCTCTGAGTGTCTCTAGCTTCTCTGAGTGTCTCTAGCGTCTCTGAGTGTCTCTAGTGTCTCTAGTGTCTCTGAGTGTCTCTAGCTTCTCTGAGTGTCTCTGAGTGTCTCTAGCTTCTCTGAGTGTCTCTAGCGTCTCTGAGTGTCTCTGAGTGTCTCTAGCGTCTCTAGCATCTCTGAGTGTCTCTGAGTGTCTCTAGCTTCTCTGAGTGTCTCTAGCTTCTCTGAGTGTCTCTAGCTTCTCTGAGTGTCTCTAGCTTCTCTGAGTGTCTCTAGCTTCTCTGAGTGTCTCTAGCTTCTCTGAGTGTCTCTGAGTGTCTCGAGTGTCTCTAGCTTCTCTGAGTGTCTCTAGCGTCTCTAAGTGTCTCTGAGTGTCTCTGAGTGTCTCTAGTGTCTCTAGCGTCTCTGAGTGTCTCTAGTGTCTCTGAGTGTCTCTAGTGTCTCTAGCGTCTCTGAGCGTCTCTAGTGTCTCTGAGTGTCTCTGAGTGTCTCTGAGTGTCTCTGAGTGTCTCTAGCATCTCTGAGTGTCTCTGAGTGTCTCTAGTGTCTCTGAGTGTCTCTAGCTTCTCTGAGTGTCTCTGAGTGTCTCTAGCTTCTCTGAGTGTCTCTGAGTGTCTCTGAGTGTCTCTAGCTTCTCTAAGTGTCTCTGAGTGTCTCTAGCTTCTCTGAGTGTCTCTGAGTGTCTCTAGTGTCTCTGAGTGTCTCTGAGTGTCTCTAGCTTCTCTAAGTGTCTCTGAGTGTCTCTGAGTGTCTCTAGCTTCTCTGAGTGTCTCTAGTGTCTCTGAGTGTCTCTAGCGTCTCTGAGTGTCTCTAGCTTCTCTGAGTGTCTCTAGCGTCTCTGAGTGTCTCTAGTGTCTCTAGTGTCTCTGAGTGTCTCTAGCTTCTCTGAGTGTCTCTGAGTGTCTCTAGCTTCTCTGAGTGTCTCTAGCGTCTCTGAGTGTCTCTGAGTGTCTCTAGCGTCTCTAGCATCTCTGAGTGTCTCTGAGTGTCTCTAGCTTCTCTGAGTGTCTCTAGCTTCTCTGAGTGTCTCTAGCTTCTCTGAGTGTCTCTAGCTTCTCTGAGTGTCTCTAGCTTCTCTGAGTGTCTCTAGCTTCTCTGAGTGTCTCTGAGTGTCTCGAGTGTCTCTAGCTTCTCTGAGTGTCTCTAGCGTCTCTAAGTGTCTCTGAGTGTCTCTGAGTGTCTCTAGTGTCTCTAGCGTCTCTGAGTGTCTCTAGTGTCTCTGAGTGTCTCTAGTGTCTCTAGCGTCTCTGAGCGTCTCTAGTGTCTCTGAGTGTCTCTGAGTGTCTCTGAGTGTCTCTGAGTGTCTCTAGCATCTCTGAGTGTCTCTGAGTGTCTCTAGTGTCTCTGAGTGTCTCTAGCTTCTCTGAGTGTCTCTGAGTGTCTCTAGCTTCTCTGAGTGTCTCTGAGTGTCTCTGAGTGTCTCTAGCTTCTCTAAGTGTCTCTGAGTGTCTCTAGCTTCTCTGAGTGTCTCTGAGTGTCTCTAGTGTCTCTGAGTGTCTCTGAGTGTCTCTAGCTTCTCTAAGTGTCTCTGAGTGTCTCTGAGTGTCTCTAGCTTCTCTGAGTGTCTCTGAGTGTCTCTAGCTTCTCTAAGTGTCTCTGAGTGTCTCTGAGTGTCTCTAGCTTCTCTGAGTGTCTCTGAGTGTCTCTGAGTGTCTCTAGTGTCTCTGAGTGTCTCTGAGTGTCTCTAGCTTCTCTGAGTGTCTCTGAGTGTCTCTGAGTGTCTCTAGCTTCTCTGAGTGTCTCTGAGTGTCTCTAGCTTCTCTGAGTGTCTCTGAGTGTCTCTGAGTGTCTCTAGCTTCTCTAAGTGTCTCTGAGTGTCTCTGAGTGTCTCTAGCTTCTCTGAGTGTCTCTAGTGTCTCTAGTGTCTCTGAGTGTCTCTGAGTGTCTCTAGCTTCTCTAAGTGTCTCTGAGTGTCTCTGAGTGTCTCTAGCTTCTCTGAGTGTCTCTAGTGTCTCTGAGTGTCTCTGAGTGTCTCTAGCTTCTCTGAGTGTCTCTAGTGTCTCTGAGTGTCTCTGAGTGTCTCTAGCTTCTCTGAGTGTCTCTAGCATCTCTGAGTGTCTCTGAGTGTCTCTAGCTTCTCTGAGTGTCTCTAGCGTCTCTGAGTGTCTCTGAGTGTCTCTAGCGTCTCTAGCATCTCTGAGTGTCTCTGAGTGTCTCTAGCTTCTCTGAGTGTCTCTAGCTTCTCTGAGTGTCTCTAGCTTCTCTGAGTGTCTCTAGCTTCTCTGAGTGTCTCTGAGTGTCTCTAGCTTCTCTGAGTGTCTCTGAGTGTCTCGAGTGTCTCTAGCTTCTCTGAGTGTCTCTAGCTTCTCTGAGTGTCTCTGAGTGTCTCTAGCTTCTCTGAGTGTCTCTGAGTGTCTCGAGTGTCTCTAGCTTCTCTGAGTGTCTCTAGCGTCTCTAAGTGTCTCTGAGTGTCTCTGAGTGTCTCTAGTGTCTCTGAGTGTCTCTAGCGTCTCTGAGTGTCTCTAGTGTCTCTGAGTGTCTCTAGTGTCTCTAGCGTCTCTGAGCGTCTCTAGTGTCTCTGAGTGTCTCTGAGTGTCTCTGAGTGTCTCTGAGTGTCTCTAGCATCTCTGAGTGTCTCTGAGTGTCTCTAGTGTCTCTGAGTGTCTCTAGCTTCTCTGAGTGTCTCTGAGTGTCTCTAGCTTCTCTGAGTGTCTCTGAGTGTCTCTGAGTGTCTCTAGCTTCTCTAAGTGTCTCTGAGTGTCTCTAGCTTCTCTGAGTGTCTCTGAGTGTCTCTAGTGTCTCTGAGTGTCTCTGAGTGTCTCTAGCTTCTCTAAGTGTCTCTGAGTGTCTCTGAGTGTCTCTAGCTTCTCTGAGTGTCTCTAGTGTCTCTGAGTGTCTCTAGCGTCTCTGAGTGTCTCTAGCTTCTCTGAGTGTCTCTAGCGTCTCTGAGTGTCTCTAGTGTCTCTAGTGTCTCTGAGTGTCTCTAGCTTCTCTGAGTGTCTCTGAGTGTCTCTAGCTTCTCTGAGTGTCTCTGAGTGTCTCTGAGTGTCTCTAGCTTCTCTGAGTGTCTCTGAGTGTCTCTGAGTGTCTCTAGCTTCTCTGAGTGTCTCTGAGTGTCTCTGAGTGTCTCTAGCTTCTCTGAGTGTCTCTGAGTGTCTCTAGCTTCTCTGAGTGTCTCTGAGTGTCTCTAGCTTCTCTAAGTGTCTCTGAGTGTCTCTGAGTGTCTCTAGCTTCTCTGAGTGTCTCTGAGTGTCTCTGAGTGTCTCTAGTGTCTCTGAGTGTCTCTGAGTGTCTCTAGCTTCTCTGAGTGTCTCTGAGTGTCTCTGAGTGTCTCTAGCTTCTCTGAGTGTCTCTGAGTGTCTCTAGCTTCTCTGAGTGTCTCTGAGTGTCTCTGAGTGTCTCTAGCTTCTCTAAGTGTCTCTGAGTGTCTCTGAGTGTCTCTAGCTTCTCTGAGTGTCTCTAGTGTCTCTAGTGTCTCTGAGTGTCTCTGAGTGTCTCTAGCTTCTCTAAGTGTCTCTGAGTGTCTCTGAGTGTCTCTAGCTTCTCTGAGTGTCTCTAGTGTCTCTGAGTGTCTCTGAGTGTCTCTAGCTTCTCTGAGTGTCTCTAGTGTCTCTGAGTGTCTCTGAGTGTCTCTAGCTTCTCTGAGTGTCTCTAGCTTCTCTGAGTGTCTCTAGCTTCTCTGAGTGTCTCTAGCTTCTCTGAGTGTCTCTAGCTTCTCTGAGTGTCTCTGAGTGTCTCTAGCTTCTCTGAGTGTCTCTGAGTGTCTCGAGTGTCTCTAGCTTCTCTGAGTGTCTCTAGCGTCTCTAAGTGTCTCTGAGTGTCTCTGAGTGTCTCTAGTGTCTCTAGCGTCTCTGAGTGTCTCTAGTGTCTCTGAGTGTCTCTAGTGTCTCTAGCGTCTCTGAGCGTCTCTAGTGTCTCTGAGTGTCTCTGAGTGTCTCTGAGTGTCTCTGAGTGTCTCTAGCATCTCTGAGTGTCTCTGAGTGTCTCTAGTGTCTCTGAGTGTCTCTAGCTTCTCTGAGTGTCTCTGAGTGTCT
The DNA here is from genome assembly GCF_043250625.1 of Sebastes fasciatus. NCBI lineage: Eukaryota > Metazoa > Chordata > Actinopteri > Perciformes > Sebastidae > Sebastes > Sebastes fasciatus. The sequence continues at coordinate 986,564 of NC_133801.1, forward strand.
CTAGCTTCTCTGAGTGTCTCTGAGTGTCTCTGAGTGTCTCTAGCTTCTCTAAGTGTCTCTGAGTGTCTCTAGCTTCTCTGAGTGTCTCTGAGTGTCTCTAGTGTCTCTGAGTGTCTCTGAGTGTCTCTAGCTTCTCTAAGTGTCTCTGAGTGTCTCTGAGTGTCTCTAGCTTCTCTGAGTGTCTCTAGTGTCTCTGAGTGTCTCTAGCGTCTCTGAGTGTCTCTAGCTTCTCTGAGTGTCTCTAGCGTCTCTGAGTGTCTCTAGTGTCTCTAGTGTCTCTGAGTGTCTCTAGCTTCTCTGAGTGTCTCTGAGTGTCTCTAGTGTCTCTGAGTGTCTCTGAGTGTCTCTAGCTTCTCTGAGTGTCTCTGAGTGTCTCTGAGTGTCTCTAGCTTCTCTGAGTGTCTCTGAGTGTCTCTAGCTTCTCTGAGTGTCTCTGAGTGTCTCTAGCTTCTCTAAGTGTCTCTGAGTGTCTCTGAGTGTCTCTAGCTTCTCTGAGTGTCTCTGAGTGTCTCTGAGTGTCTCTAGTGTCTCTGAGTGTCTCTGAGTGTCTCTAGCTTCTCTGAGTGTCTCTGAGTGTCTCTGAGTGTCTCTAGCTTCTCTGAGTGTCTCTGAGTGTCTCTAGCTTCTCTGAGTGTCTCTGAGTGTCTCTGAGTGTCTCTAGCTTCTCTAAGTGTCTCTGAGTGTCTCTGAGTGTCTCTAGCTTCTCTGAGTGTCTCTAGTGTCTCTAGTGTCTCTGAGTGTCTCTGAGTGTCTCTAGCTTCTCTAAGTGTCTCTGAGTGTCTCTGAGTGTCTCTAGCTTCTCTGAGTGTCTCTAGTGTCTCTGAGTGTCTCTGAGTGTCTCTAGCTTCTCTGAGTGTCTCTAGTGTCTCTGAGTGTCTCTGAGTGTCTCTAGCGTCTCTGAGTGTCTCTAGCTTCTCTGAGTGTCTCTGAGTGTCTCTGAGTGTCTCTAGCTTCTCTGAGTGTCTCTGAGTGTCTCTAGCTTCTCTGAGTGTCTCTGAGTGTCTCTAGCTTCTCTGAGTGTCTCTGAGTGTCTCTGAGTGTCTCTAGCGTCTCTAAGTGTCTCTGAGTGTCTCTAGCGTCTCTAAGTGTCTCTGAGTGTCTCTAGCATCTCTGAGTGTCTCTGAGTGTCTCTGAGTGTCTCTAGCTTCTCTGAGTGTCTCTAGCGTCTCTGAGTGTCTCTGAGTGTCTCTGAGTGTCTCTAGCGTCTCTAAGTGTCTCTGAGTGTCTCTAGCGTCTCTAAGTGTCTCTGAGTGTCTCTAGCATCTCTGAGTGTCTCTGAGTGTCTCTGAGTGTCTCTAGCATCTCTGAGTGTCTCTGAGTGTCTCTGAGTGTCTCTAGCTTCTCTGAGTGTCTCTAGCATCTCTGAGTGTCTCCAGTGTCTCTAGCTTCTCTGAGTGTCTCTGAGTGTCTCTGAGTGTCTCTGAGTGTCTCTAGCGTCTCTAAGTGTCTCTGAGTGTCTCTAGCGTCTCTAAGTGTCTCTGAGTGTCTCTAAGTGTCTCTAAGTGTCTCTAGTGTCTCTGAGTGTCTCTAGCTTCTCTGAGTGTCTCTGAGTGTCTCTAGCTTCTCTGAGTGTCTCTAGCATCTCTGAGTGTCTCTAGCTTCTCTGAGTGTCTCTGAGTGTCTCTAGCTTCTCTAAGTGTCTCTGAGTGTCTCTAGCTTCTCTAAGTGTCTCTGAGTGTCTCTAGCTTCTCTAAGTGTCTCTGAGTGTCTCTAGCTTCTCTGAGTGTCTCTGAGTGTCTCTAGCTTCTCTGAGTGTCTCTAGCTTCTCTGAGTGTCTCTAGCTTCTCTGAGTGTCTCTGAGTGTCTCTAGCGTCTCTGAGTGTCTCTAAGTGTCTCTGAGTGTCTCTAGCTTCTCTAAGTGTCTCTGAGTGTCTCTAGCGTCTCTGAGTGTCTCTGAGTGTCTCTGAGTGTCTCTAGCATCTCTGAGTGTCTCTGAGTGTCTCTAGCGTCTCTGAGTGTCTCTGAGTGTCTCTGAGTGTCTCTAGCGTCTCTGAGTGTCTCTAGCATCTCTGAGTGTCTCTGAGTGTCTCTAGCGTCTCTGAGTGTCTCTAGTGTCTCTAGTGTCTCTAGCTTCTCTGAGTGTCTCTAGCTTCTCTGAGTGTCTCTGAGTGTCTCTAGCTTCTCTGAGTGTCTCTGAGTGTCTCGAGTGTCTCTAGCTTCTCTGAGTGTCTCTAGCGTCTCTAAGTGTCTCTGAGTGTCTCTGAGTGTCTCTAGCGTCTCTGAGTGTCTCTAGTGTCTCTGAGTGTCTCTAGTGTCTCTAGCGTCTCTGAGCGTCTCTAGTGTCTCTGAGTGTCTCTAGTGTCTCTGAGTGTCTCTAGCTTCTCTGAGTGTCTCTAGCGTCTCTGAGTGTCTCTAGTGTCTCTGAGTGTCTCTAGCTTCTCTGAGTGTCTCTAGTGTCTCTGAGTGTCTCTAGTGTCTCTAGCGTCTCTGAGCGTCTCTAGTGTCTCTGAGTGTCTCTAGCATCTCTGAGTGTCTCTGAGTGTCTCTGAGTGTCTCTAGCATCTCTGAGTGTCTCTGAGTGTCTCTAGCTTCTCTGAGTGTCTCTGAGTGTCTCTAGCTTCTCTGAGTGTCTCTGAGTGTCTCTAGCTTCTCTGAGTGTCTCTGAGTGTCTCTGAGTGTCTCTAGCTTCTCTAAGTGTCTCTGAGTGTCTCTAGCTTCTCTGAGTGTCTCTGAGTGTCTCTAGTGTCTCTGAGTGTCTCTAGCTTCTCTAAGTGTCTCTGAGTGTCTCTGAGTGTCTCTAGCTTCTCTGAGTGTCTCTAGCGTCTCTGAGTGTCTCTAGCTTCTCTGAGTGTCTCTAGCGTCTCTGAGTGTCTCTAGTGTCTCTAGTGTCTCTGAGTGTCTCTAGCTTCTCTGAGTGTCTCTGAGTGTCTCTAGCTTCTCTGAGTGTCTCTGAGTGTCTCTGAGTGTCTCTAGCTTCTCTGAGTGTCTCTGAGTGTCTCTGAGTGTCTCTGAGTGTCTCTAGCTTCTCTGAGTGTCTCTGAGTGTCTCTAGCTTCTCTGAGTGTCTCTAGCTTCTCTAAGTGTCTCTGGCTTCTCTGAGTGTCTCTGAGTGTCTCTAGCTTCTCTGAGTGTCTCTAGCTTCTCTAAGTGTCTCTGAGTGTCTCTAGCTTCTCTAAGTGTCTCTGAGTGTCTCTGAGTGTCTCTAGTGTCTCTAGTGTCTCTGAGTGTCTCTGAGTGTCTCTAGCTTCTCTAAGTGTCTCTGAGTGTCTCTGAGTGTCTCTAGTGTCTCTGAGTGTCTCTGAGTGTCTCTAGCTTCTCTAAGTGTCTCTGAGTGTCTCTGAGTGTCTCTAGCTTCTCTGAGTGTCTCTAGTGTCTCTGAGTGTCTCTGAGTGTCTCTAGCGTCTCTAGCATCTCTAGTGTCTCTAGCTTCTCTGAGTGTCTCTAGCTTCTCTGAGTGTCTCTGAGTGTCTCTAGCTTCTCTGAGTGTCTCTAGCGTCTCTAAGTGTCTCTGAGTGTCTCTGAGTGTCTCTAGTGTCTCTAGCGTCTCTGAGTGTCTCTAGCGTCTCTGAGTGTCTCTAGTGTCTCTGAGTGTCTCTGAGTGTCTCTAGCGTCTCTGAGTGTCTCTAGTGTCTCTAGTGTCTCTGAGTGTCTCTGAGTGTCTCTAGCGTCTCTAGTGTCTCTGAGTGTCTCTGAGTGTCTCTAGTGTCTCTGAGTGTCTCTAGTGTCTCTAGTGTCTCTGAGTGTCTCTAGTGTCTCTAGTGTCTCTGAGTGTCTCTAGTGTCTCTGAGTGTCTCTGAGTGTCTCTAGCGTCTCTGAGTGTCTCTGAGTGTCTCTGAGTGTCTCTAGCTTCTCTAAGTGTCTCTAGTGTCTCTGAGTGTCTCTAGCTTCTCTGAGTGTCTCTAGTGTCTCTGAGTGTCTCTGAGTGTCTCTAGCGTCTCTAGCTTCTCTGAGTGTCTCTGAGTGTCTCTAGCGTCTCTAGCATCTCTGAGTGTCTCTAGTGTCTCTAGCGTCTCTGAGTGTCTCTAGTGTCTCTGAGTGTCTCTAGTGTCTCTAGCGTCTCTGAGCGTCTCTAGTGTCTCTGAGTGTCTCTGAGTGTCTCTGAGTGTCTCTAGCATCTCTGAGTGTCTCTAGCGTCTCTAGCGTCTCTGAGTGTCTCTAGCGTCTCTGAGCGTCTCTAGTGTCTCTGAGTGTCTCTGAGTGTCTCTGAGTGTCTCTGAGTGTCTCTAGCATCTCTGAGTGTCTCTAGTGTCTCTAGCGTCTCTGAGTGTCTCTAGTGTCTCTGAGTGTCTCTAGTGTCTCTAGCGTCTCTGAGCGTCTCTAGTGTCTCTGAGTGTCTCTAGTGTCTCTGAGTGTCTCTGAGTGTCTCTAGTGTCTCTGAGTGTCTCTAGCTTCTCTGAGTGTCTCTAGCGTCTCTGAGTGTCTCTAGTGTCTCTAGTGTCTCTGAGTGTCTCTAGCTTCTCTGAGTGTCTCTGAGTGTCTCTAGCTTCTCTGAGTGTCTCTGAGTGTCTCTGAGTGTCTCTAGCTTCTCTAAGTGTCTCTGAGTGTCTCTAGCTTCTCTGAGTGTCTCTGAGTGTCTCTAGTGTCTCTGAGTGTCTCTGAGTGTCTCTAGTGTCTCTGAGTGTCTCTGAGTGTCTCTAGCTTCTCTAAGTGTCTCTGAGTGTCTCTGAGTGTCTCTAGCTTCTCTGAGTGTCTCTAGTGTCTCTGAGTGTCTCTAGCGTCTCTGAGTGTCTCTAGCTTCTCTGAGTGTCTCTGAGTGTCTCTGAGTGTCTCTAGCTTCTCTGAGTGTCTCTGAGTGTCTCTGAGTGTCTCTAGCGTCTCTGAGTGTCTCTAGCGTCTCTGAGTGTCTCTAGCTTCTCTGAGTGTCTCTGAGTGTCTCTAGCTTCTCTGAGTGTCTCTGAGTGTCTCTAGCGTCTCTGAGTGTCTCTGAGTGTCTCTAGTGTCTCTAGCGTCTCTGAGTGTCTCTAGCGTCTCTGAGTGTCTCTAGTGTCTCTGAGTGTCTCTAGCGTCTGAGTGTCTCTAGCTTCTCTGAGTGTCTCTAGCTTCTCTGAGTGTCTCTGAGTGTCTCTAGCTTCTCTGAGTGTCTCTAGTGTCTCTGGTGTCTCTGGTGTCTCTGAGTGTCTCTAGCTTCTCTGAGTGTCTCTAGTGTCTCTGAGTGTCTCTGGTGTCTCTGAGTGTCTCTAGCTTCTCTGAGTGTCTCTAGCGTCTCTGAGTGTCTCTGAGTGTCTCTAGCGTCTCTGGCGTCTCTGAGTGTCTCTAGTGTCTCTGAGTGTCTCTAGTGTCTCTAGCATCTCTGAGTGTCTCTGAGTGTCTCTAGCTTCTCTGAGTGTCTCTAGTGTCTCTGAGTGTCTCTAGCGTCTCTGAGTGTCTCTAGCTTCTCTGAGTGTCTCTAGTGTCTCTGAGTGTCTCTAGTGTCTCTAGCATCTCTGAGTGTCTCTAGTGTCTCTAGCGTCTCTGAGTGTCTCTAGTGTCTCTAGCTTCTCTGAGTGTCTCTAGTGTCTCTAGCTTCTCTGAGTGTCTCTAGCTTCTCTGAGTGTCTCTGAGTGTCTCTGAGTGTCTCTGAGTGTCTCTGAGTGTCTCTGAGTGTCTCTAGCTTCTCTGAGTGTCTCTAGTGTCTCTGAGTGTCTCTGAGTGTCTCTGAGTGTCTCTAGCTTCTCTGAGTGTCTCTGAGTGTCTCTAGCTTCTCTGAGTGTCTCTGAGTGTCTCTAGTGTCTGAGTGTCTCTAGTGTCTCTAGCGTCTCTGAGTGTCTCTGGTGTCTCTAGCGTCTCTGAGTGTCTCTGGTGTCTCTAGCTTCTCTGAGTGTCTCTAGCTTCTCTGAGTGTCTCTGAGTGTCTCTAGCTTCTCTGAGTGTCTCTAGCGTCTCTGAGTGTCTCTAGCTTCTCTGAGTGTCTCTGAGTGTCTCTAGCTTCTCAGAGTGTCTCTAGTGTCTCTAGCGTCTCTGAGTGTCTCTGAGTGTCTCTGAGTGTCTCTAGCTTCTCTGAGTGTCTCTAGCGTCTCTGAGTGTCTCGAGTGTCTCTAGCGTCTCTGAGTGTCTCTGAGTGTCTCTAGCTTCTCTGAGTGTCTCTAGCTTCTCTGAGTGTCTCGAGTGTCTCTAGCGTCTCTGAGTGTCTCTAGCGTCTCTGAGTGTCTCTAGCTTCTCTGAGTGTCTCGAGTGTCTCTAGCGTCTCTGAGTGTCTCTAGCGTCTCTGAGTGTCTCTAGCGTCTCTGAGTGTCTCCGAGTGTCTCTAGCTTCTCTGAGTGTCTCTAGCTTCTCAGAGTGTCTCTAGTGTCTCTAGCGTCTCTTACCGCAGGTTTCCACAGCGGTCTCCGGCTGCCAGGTGTTGTCCATCAGGACTGATCCCCAGCACTCTGATGCCAGCTTTCCCATCAGCCCCTGCTGCCTCCCCCCCCCTCTCCCCCCTGTCCCCCTCGGCCTGCAGGTGCTGCATGTCGTCCCCCACGTACACGATCCTCAGCAGGTCCTGCAGGACAGCACAGGAAGCTCAGTACTAGTAGACCGCTACTATGTGTATATACTGGTGTACTTTGTGTACTGGTGTACTTTGTGTACTGGTGTACTTTGTGTACTGGTGTACTTTGTGTACTCGTGTACTTTGTGTACTGGTGTACTTTGTGTACTCGTGTACTTTGTGTACTCGTGTACTTTGTGTACTTTGTGTACTCGTGTACTTTGTGTACTCGTGTACTCTGTGTACTTTGTGTACTGGTGTACTTTGTGTACTTTGTGTACTCGTGTACTTTGTGTACTCTGTGTACTTTGTGTACTGTGTGTACTCGTGTACTTTGTGTACTCGTGTACTCGTGTACTTTGTGTACTCGTGTACTTTGTGTACTCGTGTACTTTGTGTACTGGTGTACTTTGTGTACTGGTGTACTTTGTGTACTGGTGTACCGGTGTACTCGTGTACTTGTGTACTTTGTGTACTTTGTGTACTGGTGTACTTTGTGTACTCGTGTACTTTGTGTACTCGTGTACTTTGTGTACTGGTGTACTTTGTGTACTGGTGTACTCGTGTACTTGTGTACTTTGTGTACTGGTGTACTGGTGTACTGGTGTACTTTGTGTACTGGTGTACTTTGTGTACTGGTGTACTTTGTGTACTGGTGTACTGTGTGTACTGGTGTACTTTGTGTACTGGTGTACTTTGTGTACTGGTGTACTTTGTGTACTGGTGTACTTTGTGTACTGGTGTACTGTGTGTACTCGCTGGTCTTACGTTGCTGTAGAGGTTCCGGTGTCCGGTGGGGGGGTCGGTGTGCCAGAGTCTGACGGTGTTATCAGATGAACAGGTGAGGAAGGAGGACGGAGGAAGACAGGCCTGAGACACGTCTGACAGCTCCGGGTACACCTGAGGACAACAAATACACACACACACACATATATATATATACACACATTAATATACAGTAAGTATTGCTAGTAGTACTTGCAGTATCTACATTAGTATTTCTATAAGTATCGAAGTACTTCCGGTAGTATTTGCAGTATTGGTGTACCTACCTGGACGCTCCACACACAGCTGCTGTGGTACAGAGCAGAGTACTGCTTGGCGGCGTTCCTCACGTCTTTAACGTCCCACACGTACACGCTGTGGTCGTTGTACACACAGGCCAGCTGTCTGGCGGCGGGGTCAAAGGTCACAGCCAAGGTGTCTGGGTACTGAGCACCTGGACTGGCAGGTAGCAGGCTGCTGTGTGAACAGGTACACGGTTAGTACTCACTGGGAGTATTGTCGGTATGTTAGCGGTATGTTTTGCAGTACTTGTACCCGTGCTGTACGCTCTGCGTGAGGTCGACTCCAAGGCGGTGAGGTCGCTGCAGCGTGGTGATGTACTGCAGGTTGGACGGGCTGAACACTCTGACGGCGCCGTCGGCACAACCACAGAAGATGAAGTCCTCGCTGACCGCCAGACAGCTCGCCGATGATGTCTGTCAACGTCAACAACAACAACGTTTTATCTGTTGGTTTTAGATCGACCTATCGGAAGTAACAATGAGCTCTTATTTTGGATTGTGTTTCCTATCGTTACAGGTGTTTCATATCGTACAGGTGTGTTTTATATCATTACAGGTGCGCTTCATATCGTACAGGTGCGCTTCATATCGTACAGGTGCGTTTCATATCGTACAGGTGCGTTTCATATCGTACAGGTGCGCTTCATATCGTACAGGTGCGCTTCATATCGTACAGGTGCGCTTCATATCGTACAGGTGCGTTTCATATCGTACAGGTGCGCTTCATATCGTACAGGTGTGTTTTCCGGTGCTCATCACTGACCTTGAGGTTGACCCAGGCCTCCAGGTGTCGGCTGCTGTTGAAAAGACAAAGCAGACCGGAGCTGGTGATGCAGTAGGTGCTGGACGCCATGAGGCCACGCCCACACGCCACCCCGCTAAAAACGCTGTTCTTATGGTCGCCTAGCAACCCCGATCGACCAATCAGAGGCACAGTGCTGTTCACCTGGATACAGGGAAAAAATAGTTAGTTCAGAATACTGCAAAATGAGCTGTGATTGGCTGAGGAGAAGACAGACAGTGTAGATGAGCTGTGATTGGCTGATTGGAAGTAATCAGAAAGGTACCCGTCGTTCTTTGGAGGCGTCCAGGTACCAGAACTTGACGTGTCGGTTTCCTGCAGTGACGAAGTAGCTGTTGTCCTGAGAGAAGGAGACGGCGAGCACTCTGCTGGACACTTTGTTGGAGGCGATGATGGAACCTTTCTGCTCAAAGGCACAAAGACAGGAAGGACAGGAGGGACGACATGTACCAATGTAGTAAAGTTCAGATACTTTACCGCTAGTAGATATTCCATCATTACAGTATTATTACTCTGTATTAATGTAAATCAGGATGTTACTGTTGTAGTAGAGCTGGAGCTCATTTTCATTATGGATTCATCTGACTATTATTTATTATACTGATTAATAAGAAAAGACTTGAGTAAAGTACCTCAAAGTACAGTGCATGAGTAAACGTACACCATAGGTGTGTGCGTGTGTGTGTGTGTGTGTGTGTGTGTGTGTGTGTGTGTGTGTGTGTGTGTGTGTGTGTGCGTCCTCACCCTCCAGTCCCACACACTAACAGTCATGTCGTGTTGGTATCCCACAGAGACGATGTAGCAGCTGTTGGTGGAGAACGCCACGCAGGAAACGCCGTATTTATGAGACTGAACCTCGGCCACCTGACCTCCGTCCACCTCCCACACCCGCACACAGGGCATGTGACCACTCTGCAACACACACACACAAAGTCAGCTACACACTCCTTCACCACACCTTCACCTGTCCTCCAGGGTGTCCACAGAGACAACAGCAGACTCAGCTCTTACCTCACCAGTGACCAGGTGCTTTCCATCATGGGAGAACGCCACAGCACTGAAGGGCTTCCTGAAACACAGACACGTCTTTACTGGCCTCTACTGCCTCTCTCTACTGGCCTCTACTGCCTCTCTTTACCGGCCTCTACTGCCTCTCTCTACTGGCCTCTACTGCCTCTCTTTACCGGCCTCTACTGCCTCTCTCTACTGCCTCTCTCTACTGGCCTCTACTGCCTTTCTTTACCGGCCTCTACTGCCTCTCTCTACTGCCTCTCTCTACTGGCCTCTACTGCCTTTCTTTACTGGCCTCTACTGTGGTTGAGTGGAGGAGACGCTGACAGACGTACCTGGACGTGTTGATGATGTGACTCTGTTTGTTCTTCTTCGGGTGAAGCAGCACGATGACGCACCTGAAACACGAACAGTCGGGTTCATTCTAATTAAATCTCAGCAAACTTCTCAGCGTCATGTTTGTGCTGAGACTGACACAGAAAAGCATGCTGGGAAAAATATCCCCAAACTGTCCCTCTGTTTTGTGGGGGGACGTCGTCCTATCATACAGGTGAGTCTAAGGGAGGCGGGGCTTACCCTGCAGGGTAGGCGATGAGCCCAGATTTGGGGTCAGAGGTCAAACCGCTGCCGCTGACTGTGCTGATCCCCAGAACTTTCTCCAGACTCACCTGAAACAACACAAACACACCAAACTGCATTCAAACACCAGCAACCACAATCTAACAAGAACTGAACAAGAACTACTGGTTCCTCTACTGGTTCCTCTACTGGCTTCTCTACTGGTTCCTCTACTGGCTCCTCTACTGGCTCCTCTACTGGCTCCTCTACTGGTTCCTCTACTGGCTCCTCTACTGGCTCCTCTACTGGCTTCTCTACTGGCTCCTCTACTGGCTCCTCTACTGGTTCCTCTACTGGCTCCTCTACTGGCTCCTCTACTGGTTCCTCCAGTAGCACCTCGCTCTCATTAACATGCTTCATGAAAGGCTGAGCTAGCAGTTAGCCACTGTGGTGTTGCCAGTAGCTGTGATGCTAACACTGTGATGCTAACATTGTGATGCTAACATTGTGATGCTAACACTGTGATGCTAGCAGTAGCTGTGATGCTAGCTGAGTGGTGTTACCAGTAGTTGTGTGGTGTTACCAGTAGCTGAGTGGTGTTACCAGTAGCTGAGTGGTGTTACCAGTAGCTGTGTGGTGTTACCAGTAGTTGTGTGGTGTTACCAGTAGCTGAGTGGTGTTACCAGTAGCTGTGTGGTGTTACCAGTAGCTGTGTGGTGTTACCAGTAGCTGAGTGGTGTTACCAGTAGCTGTGTGGTGTTACCAGTAGCTGAGTGGTGTTACCAGTAGCTGAGTGGTGTTACCAGTAGCTGTGTGGTGTTACCAGTAGCTGTGTGGTGTTACCAGTAGCTGTGTGGTGTTACCAGTAGCTGTGTGGTGTTACCAGTAGCTGAGTGGTGTTACCAGTAGCTGAGTGGTGTTACCAGTAGCTGTGTGGTGTTACCAGTAGCTGTGTGGTGTTACCAGTAGCTGTGTGGTGTTACCAGTAGCTGTGTGGTGTTACCAGTAGCTGAGTGGTGTTACCAGTAGCTGAGTGGTGTTACCAGTAGCTGTGTGGTGTTACCAGTAGCTGTGTGGTGTTACCAGTAGCTGAGTGGTGTTACCAGTAGCTGTGTGGTGTTACCAGTAGCTGAGTGGTGTTACCAGTAGCTGTGTGGTGTTACCAGTAGCTGTGTGGTGTTACCAGTAGCTGAGTGGTGTTACCAGTAGCTGTGTGGTGTTACCAGTAGCTGTGTGGTGTTACCAGTAGCTGAGTGGTGTTACCAGTAGCTGTGTGGTGTTACCAGTAGCTGTGTGGTGTTACCAGTAGCTGTGTGGTGTTACCAGTAGCTGTGTGGTGTTACCAGTAGCTGTGTGGTGTTACCAGTAGCTGTGTGGTGTTACCAGTAGCTGAGTGGTGTTACCAGTAGCTGTGTGGTGTTACCAGTAGCTGAGTGGTGTTACCAGTAGCTGAGTGGTGTTACCAGTAGCTGAGTGGTGTTACCAGTAGCTGAGTGGTGTTACCAGTAGCTGAGTGGTGTTACCAGTAGCTGAGTGGTGTTACCAGTAGCTGAGTGGTGTTACCAGTAGCTGAGTGGTGTTACCAGTAGCTGCTAGCATCATTACCCTGCAGATGGAGCTTTTCTTCTGGCGGCTCTTCCTCCCCGCTGCTGCCGCTGCTGGGAGTCTCTTGGCCGGGTAGACTGAGCTGTCCGCTGCCTCCCTCATCATCTCCTCCTCTCTCTCTAAACACCTCCACAGCGAGAACCAGGAGCTGCTGATGCTAACGGTTAGCTCGGTTAGCTTAGCTTAGCTTCACTGCTAAAGGAAACCTGACACTTGTCTCTGCGGCGGGACTCTGGTTCAAACGGAGCTCCGCCCACTACCCAATCACCTAACCAATGTACAGCCGAAGTCCCGCCCTCTGCCCCCGAAACAACCAATAGACAGCCGAGGACAGACACGGTCCCCGCCCACTTTCCGCCAACCAACCAATCAAGAGCCATATCAACAGCCCAGTATGACTGTGTTGTTGATAAAATTAAATTAAATTAAATTAAATAAAAATTAAATTAAATTAAATTAAATAAAAATTAAATTAAATTAAATTAAATAAAAATTAAATTAAATTAAATTAAATTAAATTAAATTAAATTAAATTAAATTAATTAAATTAAATTAAATTAAAAAAGTAAATTAAATTAAATTAAATAAAATGATGATAACAATAATCATAGTCATAATAAATTATTTGTTATTATTATTTCACAGATTTTTTCAAGATATTATATGTTTTATAGTCTAAGTATATATACTGGGAAAAGAAAGTTTGGAAACTTATGTTTGGTCGTTTATTTCTCTGTTGGTCCAATGCTAATGCTAATGCTAATGGTCATTGTATTGTACATGGTTGAAAGCCTGTTTATTTACCTTCACAATGATGTCACTCTTGTAAGGATCATGTATTTGTGGGATGAGCAGCACAGCTGATGATGTGTGGAGCCCCGGTGCCGATGGTAAACAGTGTATTCTCCTGTTGGTGTTGACTCTTGTTGAGAGTTGTTTGGTGGATGATTGAACTCTCTATCAGTAACAAGGAACAAACAAGACATATTGATTGATTGAATCCACCGTCAGGAGCCTCAGTAGAGGTGGAAGATCCATACGCAGCCACAACAGCCTGGCACCTCCTCCTCATGCTGCTCACCAACCTGGTCACACGTTGCTGTGGGATGGCGTTCCATTCCTCAACCAGGATTCACTGCAGGTCAGCCAGCGTGGTTGTGTTGGTCACTCTAACACGTACAGCACGCCCAAGCTGACTGGGTACTGTGTGTGTATTGTATAGTGTGTGTATTGTGTGTGTGGTGTGTGTATTGTGTGTGTGTGTTGTTTTTATTGTGTTTATTGTGTGTATTGTTTTTGTGTGTAGTGTGTGTACTGTGTGTAGTGTGTATATAGTGTGTAGTGTGTATAGTGTGTGTGTAGTGTGTATAGTGTGTGTATTGTGTGTGTGTGTGTTGTGTGTGTACTGTGTGTAGTGTGTATATAGTGTGTGTAGTGTGTAGTGTGTATTGTGTGTGTATTGTGTGTGTGTGTTGTTTTTATTGTGTTTATTGTGTGTATTGTTTTTGTGTGTAGTGTGTGTACTGTGTGTAGTGTGTATATAGTGTGTATAGTGTGTAGTGTGTATAGTGTGTATAGTGTGTGTAGTGTGTGTAGTGTGTATAGTGTGTGTGTTGTGTGTATAGTATGTAGTGTGTATAGTGTGTGTGTGTGTATAGTGTGTATAGTGTGTAGTGTGTATAGTGTGTATAGTGTGTGTAGTGTGTGTAGTGTGTATAGTGTGTGTGTTGTGTGTATAGTATGTAGTGTGTATAGTGTGTGTGTGTGTTGTGTGTATAGTGTGTATAGTGTGTAGTGTGTATAGTGTGTGTAGTGTGTGTAGTGTGTATAGTGTGTGTGTTGTGTGTATAGTATGTAGTGTGTATAGTGTGTGTGTGTGTTGTGTGTATAGTGTGTAGTGTGTGTTGTGTCTCTTCCTGGTTCAGTTTCTTGTCTCTTCAGTCTGACTGACTCTGTGACTCTGTGACTCTGTTATTATGACTTTATTATTATTATTATTCTAGTTTGTGTAGTTTGTGTAGTTTGTGTTGTTTCAGCGTCACGTGTTCATGCTGCAGGTTAACTAGTTAGTTCACTAACTAGTTGCTGCTGGTGTTAGTTAGCTGTTAGCTGCTAGCAGCAGCTCTGTGTCTCCAGCAGCAGCAGCAGCATCAGGTGAGACACCTGAAGGTGTTTGTGTTGATAATCGAGTCGGTTAATAGTCGGTTAAAGTGTTAACCGGGTTAGTTTAACCCGCTCTACCTGCTGTCCTCTCTGTCTGCTGGTTTACTCCCACTCTTTACTTTCTCTAAACTTCTACAACTAGCCTGCTAGCTGCTAGCTGTTAGCAGGCTAGCTGTTAGCCTGCTAGCAGTTAACTGTTAGCTGCTAGCTGTTAGCCTGCTAGCTGCTAGCTGTTAGCTGCTAGCAGGCTAACAGCTAGCCGTTAGCTGCTAGCCTGCTAGCTGTTAGCTGCTAGCTGCTAGCAGGCTAACAGCTAGCCGTTAGCTGCTAGCCTGCTAGCTGTTAGCTGCTAGCTGTTAGCTACTAGCTGCTAGCTGTTAGCTGTTAGCTGCTAGCTGTTAGCTGCCTCCACCAGACTCCGCTCACATAATGATCACTTTAACGGATCCGGTCTCTCCGGTCAACACATGATCACACTAAATCACCGAAGTGTGTTTAATATGTGTAAATAGAGACATGACGTCATTCGGCTGACAGCTCAACACTAAACTCTCTTTATCTTTATTAAATATAACCTGACTAACATCAGAGCTCAGCTGGGTTCACCTGTAATAACAGGAAACGAAGGTGAATCAACACATTAAAGAGTCTCACTCTGTGAGACATGAAGCCGAAAGATCTTACTTTAATACACTAATACATTTTACTAAGTCATTAACATTTATAATGTATGTTGATTAGGAAGGAACACAAACACACCCGTTTTTACTATGTAGTCTGTTAGTGTGTAAAAAGTATGTAGATTACTTTTTAAGTGGTGGTAACGATGTCATAGAGTAAAAGTACTTTTAAGTATAAAGTAATCTGCTCAGTAAACTGTAGTTAAGTATCTTCAGATAAAGTCCTGATGGTTCAGTGCAGGTCCTCACTGTGGTGGACCAAACCTCCCTTAACATCCTGCTAATTTAAGGGATTCTGGTTCACTGCTAAACAACTGCTCATCCCGACACGCCTGTCCATTCGGCTAACGTTTACCACAAAAATATATTTATTTTAAGTACATGTAGACTTTAATTTAGCAAGATATTCCCAAATAACGCCAGTCTGCCTTTACGACCCAGTTTATGCATTTTAGAACTGATTATTTATAATAAATCAAAGTTATGCTTGGTGGAATATAATGCCGAATTTAGCAGAAGTCGTCAATTATATATACAAATCAATTTTACAGGTAATTTAGCAGAAGAGTATGTGACTACGAGAAAGGAACACAAAAATACCAGATTTTACTATGTGGTTTGGTCTGCAGGTGTCAGCACACTGAAGAGAACAGTGGAAAAGTTAGTGGAAAGAGAAGTTAACAAAACTACACTGTAAAAGTACTTCATTTAAGTAAAATGTCCTTTGTTCAGTAACAGTTGTACTAATTCAGATCTGGTTGTATATGAAGTACTTAGTACTTGTTACAGTGTGTATTTCTGTGTACTCTCAGGTATGTTTGCGTCCTGCTGTAACTGGTTGTGTGTGGACTCGGCTGATGATGCTGACCCGTCAGGTGGAGCTGAGCAACGCCATCAGTCTTACACTAACTCTGGCTTCAACAGTCAGCCGTCTCCTCCTCCACCTGAACTCACCTGTAAGGCCTGCGGGGGGCGCCTCGACACACCTGCCAAGAAGGTAACCCCCCCCCCCCCCCCACCTGCTGCAGTCACATTCCTACCTGAGGAATTGTTGTTTTCAACTCTAGACCATCTCCCTCACAGATTAGTGCTATTTTGGACATGTAATGTTTTATACTTCTGGTGAATATAATCTAATCAATCTGTTCTCCATAGATGTATTTAGTATCTACAGTTCCCTTTGTTAACACCTTATTTTGAAAAGCGGACGTAGTCCCACGTGTCTACTTCCTGTAACTTCTCCAAGGTGGTCTCTAGCTCTCCCGTCAGCTCCGTTCTCTTTATCCATCATGGTCAGCTCCATCGGGGCCGTTTCAATGCAGAGAACAGACATGTCAGTATCTGGGTGCTCTACAGTCGTAGCGTCGGCCCGTTTGACCACGGAGACAAAAGCGACGGCTGGCTCCACCACCAGGTTACCGCCATACCATAACGTTACCTCCATACCATAACGTTACCTCCATACCATAACGTTACCACCATACCATAACGTTACCTCCATACCATAACGTTACTACCATACCATAACGTTACCACCGTACCATAACGTTACCTCCGTACCATAACGTTACCTCCATACCATAACGTTACTACCATACCATAACGTTACCACCATACCATAACGTTACTACCATACCATAACGTTACCACCGTACCATAACGTTACCACCGTACCATAACGTTACCTCCATACCATAACGTTACCTCCACACCATAACGTTACCTCCATACCATAACGTTACCTCCATACCATAACGTTACCACCATACCATAACGTTACCTCCATACCATAACGTTACCTCCATACCATAACGTTACTACCATACCATAACGTTACCACCGTACCATAACGTTACCACCATACCATAACGTTACCTCCGTACCATAACGTTACCTCCGTACCATAACGTTACCTCCGTACCATAACGTTACCTCCATACCATAACGTTACTACCATACCATAACGTTACCACCGTACCATAACGTTACCACCGTACCATAACGTTACCTCCATACCATAACGTTACCTCCATACCATAACGTTACTACCATACCATAACGTTACTACCATACCATAACGTTACTACCATACCATAACGTTACCTCCGTACCATAACGTTACCTCCATACCATAACGTTACTACCATACCATAACGTTACCTCCGTACCATAACGTTACCTCCATACCATAACGTTACTACCATACCATAACGTTACCTCCATACCATAACGTTACTACCATACCATAACGTTACCTCCGTACCATAACGTTACCTCCATACCATAACGTTACCTCCATACCATAACGTTACTACCATACCATAACGTTACCTCCGTACCATAACGTTACTACCATACCATAACGTTACTACCATACCATAACGTTACTACCATACCATAACGTTACCTCCGTACCATAACGTTACCTCCATACCATAACGTTACCTCCATACCATAACGTTACTACCATACCATAACGTTACTACCATACCATAACGTTACCACCATACCATAACGTTACCTCCATACCATAACGTTACTACCATACCATAACGTTACTACCATACCATAACGTTACCTCCGTACCATAACGTTACCTCCATACCATAACGTTACTACCATACCATAACGTTACCACCGTACCATAACGTTACCTCCGTACCATAACGTTACCTCCATACCATAACGTTACTACCATACCATAACGTTACCACCATACCATAACGTTACCTCCATACCATAACGTTTACTGGATGTGTAGTGTTTACCACGCTGGATTTAACATGGGAGGGTGCAGGTCGTATCCACGCTGACCCTCTAACGGTTTAGACTCTGAGGTTTGTTTTGGTTGACGGATACGGAACGGATATGACGTCACGTTACCCAGACTACCACATAAAAGCGGTGACTTCCTTCTACCTCCACATAGACTCAGATGAAGCAGATATATCCATTCTGGTATCAAAACATCTGTTTAGAAATCCTAAGAATAATCCGTCTGTCCGTCTGTCAGCATGTGTGCGTGGACTGTAAGAAGGACTACTGCTGCCGCTGCTCTGCCCAGCTGGAGCCCCGCCCCCGCCTCTGTCACACCTGTCAGCGTTTCTACGGCAACCTGCTGGAGCGGGCGGAGCTGATGAAGCTGAAGGTGAAGGAGCTGCGTGACTACCTGCACCTGCACGAGGTCTCCACCCGCCTGTGCAGAGAAAAGGTCACTCGCCGTCTCTACACTGTAAAAGATGAAGTTGACCTTTGACCCCTCCGCCGTGTTAACCCTCTGTTTCCTGTCCTCCAGGAGGAGCTGGTGGAGCTGGTCCTGGGTCAGCAGTCTTCACCATCCAACGACTCCACCCCCGAGACCCTGACCCCCGACCTCCCCTCTGTGACCTCTGACCCCCCTGACCCGACCCCTCGCATCTCTACCTTGTCTCCTGACTCGACCCCCGACCCCCCCGCCCCACAGCCAGAAGCCCCGGCCCCGCCCACAGAGACAGCCCCCCCCGCCGAGCCCGACGTCCAGGACGAAGACCAGGTAAAAGCCAGAACGGCAGGTCCAGAACCGGGTCCTGGTTCCAGAGACTCCGTCTTGGTCTGGTGTTTGTGTCTGGGTTCCTCAGGTCTTGATTCAGTGTCTTTTCTCTCGTCTGGTTCAGACCTGGGACCCGGAGGAGGCCTCGGTTTCGGGCCGCAGGGCGTCTCTGTCGGACCTGAGCTGTCTGGACGACATCGAGGCGCTCAGCGTCCGCCAGCTGAAGGAAATCCTCGCCAGGAACTTCGTCAACTACAAAGGCTGCTGTGAGAAGTGGGAGCTGATGGAGAGAGTGAGCCGGCTGTACCAGGACCAACAGAACCTACTGGGTGAGTACCAGGTCCAGAGAGGGTCTGTAGCAGGACCAGCAGAACCTACTGGGTGAGTACCAGGTCTACAGAGGGTCTGTACCAGGACCAGCAGAACCTTCTGGGTGAGTACCAGGTCTACAGAGGGTCTGTAGCAGGACCAGCAGAACCTTCTGGTTCCGCTGCACAATGACGCGTACGCACGCTGTATCATGTTTCAGTTTGTTTGGACCGGAGACCCGGAGCTACTAAACCTGTTATTACCTGATGAAGCTTCACTGAGAACAGTAAACCTGTGTTTAAATCAGCAGGAGGAGAGTTAGTAACGTTAGCTGTTAGCAGCCGTTAGCAGCTCAGTCCTGACTGGATAAATAACGGAGCCACTAACGTTAACGGAGGTGCCATCGAGTTATTATTATGAGGCGTTCAAAGTCTGCTCAGGAAAACTATTGGGTGAATCACAACGTTATCGTGATGTGTTCAAATGCAATCTGGTAAAATGTAGTTTTTGGAGAGAAACTTGAATAAATCCAGATGTTTGAAGGAGATGTTTTCACATCAATATAAAATAGATATTAAAGAGAATTATGACCTGTCTAACTTCATAACAACTTACCAAGATTTATTTTAATCAAAGCAAATATTTTAATAATAATAATCATTTGAATTGTGTGTTTTTATGCAGATAACCACTATAGATGACAATAACAAAGTAGAGTACAGTGGACACTAGCCTCCCTCCACGGTGTAATTCCAACACTGTAATTTATCGTGTATATCATGTTTTTATGTTAAATGTATTGAACATTGAATGACATCAGATCTAAAATGTTATTCCTTCATTTAGCGCAGAGATTTCTAAAGTGGCAGATAAAGAAAAACTCTCCTGTCACAGTGGCAGGAAGTGAAGAAGTTCATTTCAGACCCTGAGTAGAATACGTTCAGTATCATCACTGTCAGTGGGATCCTGGTTTTAATGGTGATTTAATGGTTTATACTAAGCGAGGATAAATAAATGTCTTCTCCATTGTAACCTCCGTGGTAATTAGAAAACTAGACTTCTGCACCTCCTCGTGGCTTTAAAACATCTAGAGACGGGACACTTTGACTATGAAGATTAGAAAGTCTAGTAACACATGGTTGGTACCGATGGATTCATCAGGTTCTAGAGTTTACTATGATACCAGTAGTAGTAGTAGTAGTAGTAGTAGCACCAGTAGTAGTAGTAGTAGTAGTAGTAGTAGTAGTAGAGGTAGTAGTAGTAGAGGTAGTAGTAGTAGAGGTAGTAGTAGCACCAGTAGTAGTAGTAGTAGTAGTAGTAGTAGTAGTAGCAGTAGTAGTAGTAGTAGAGGTAGTAGTAGTAGAGGTAGTAGTAGCACCAGTAGTAGTAGTAGTAGCAGTAGTAGTAGTAGTAGAGGTAGTAGTAGCACCAGTAGTAGTAGTAGTAGTAGTAGCACCAGTAGTAGTAGTAGTAGTAGTAGTAGCACCAGTAGTAGTAGTAGTAGCACCAGTAGTAGTAGTAGTAGTAGTAGTAGTAGCACCAGTAGTAGTAGTAGTAGTAGTAGTAGTAGCACCAGTAGTAGTAGTAGCACCAGTAGTAGTAGTAGTAGTAGTAGTAGTAGTAGCACCAGTAGTAGTAGTAGCACCAGTAGTAGTAGTAGTAGCACCAGTAGTAGTAGTAGTAGTAGTAGTAGTAGTAGTAGTAGTAGTAGTAGTAGTAGTAGTAGTAGTAGTAGTAGCACCAGTAGTAGTAGTAGTAGCACCAGTAGTAGTAGTAGTAGTAGTAGTAGTAGTAGTAGTAGCACCAGTAGTAGTAGTAGTAGTAGCACCAGTAGTAGTAGTAGCACCAGTAGTAGTAGTAGCACCAGTAGTAGTAGTAGCACCAGTAGTAGTAGTAGTAGTAGTAGTAGTAGTAGTAGTAATACCTGGTTGGTACCGATGGATTCATCAGGTTCTCTAGTTTCAGATAATACCAGGATCTTCACTCTAGCTTTAGAAAACTGAGACGCTACAACCGAAAAATCACAAGTTAGTGCGTTGAAAAACTTCGTGGCGCTAAAACTGTATTAAGGTGTTATTATGGTGTTAACGTTGACCGCTCTAATAAACACATCAGAGACTGTAACGGTCCTCCTGACTCCTAAAGATCAACGTCATTAACATATCACCTCTTTGTCAGCTTCTCTTTCACATATACGTTATACATGATATATAATGATAAAGATATACTGTATATATACGGTGATATCATGACTCTGTATTATTGCGTTAACCACCATGCTTTGTGTGTTTGTCTTTCAGCCGCCAACGCTGTGAACGCCTCAGGTGAGTCTGAACAGAACCTCTTCCTGACAGAGATCCTCCTCCAGTCATCATGTTACCAGATAAACATTCAGAGTATTGGTTCATTCAGATTCACTTTATACTATATATATATATTTAACATAGTGCGTCATGAAGCTGTTTTGATTTGATAAACGAGTAATAGCTAGAGTTCTGTAGAAGTCACCTTGGACTGTTTTTATAGACGTTAAAACGACGATATAACAATCGAAGAAAAATCTCATAAATTTGCAAAATTATAAAGTCGTAAATTTGCAAGAAAAAACTCATAAATGTACGACTTCATGGTCAGGTTAACGGTAATAAAAGTACTAAGAAGTTCTTTATGACCACAGTATTGTCCCTCACAGTGTCCCGTACGTCTCTGTGTCTCCCTCCAGAGTCCGGTGGCGGCGGCGGTTCTGGTTCTGGTTCTGCGAGTCCGGAGGAGAACCTCTGTAAGATCTGTATGGACTCTCCCATCGACTGCGTCCTGCTGGAGTGTGGTCACATGATCACCTGCACCAAGTGCGGCAAGAGGATGAGCGAGTGTCCCATCTGCCGCCAGTACGTCGTCAGAGCCGTCCACGTCTTCCGGTCCTGAGCGGACCAACCCCGACCTGAACCCAGGTAAACCACCACACCCAGCCCTGAACCCAGGTAGACCACCACACCCAGCCCTGAACCGGGGGGCTAGCAGCCGGGGGGCTAGCAGCCTGCACTTCCTGCTGCTCTGATTAATGTGTTTTAAAGAAGTGACAGACAGACAGATGTCTGTGGGCTGACAGCACACACTTAAAGAAACAGATCTAGTTTGCAGAGCTGCAAATATCAATGAAAAAAGTGATTTATTTAAAAAGAGTCGACGTTTAAAACCATAAAGAACTCTGCAGGACTCTGACCGAGATGTGGAGATAAAAAGGAAGACAGTGAGGGAGTTAGAAAGAGCAGTAAGTGATCATTCCAGAGTTAGAAAGAGCAGTAAGTGATCATTCCAGTGATAGAAAGAGCAGTAAGTGATCATTCCAGAGTTAGAAAGAGCAGTAAGTGATCATTCCAGTGATAGAAAGAGCAGTAAGTGATCATTCCAGTGTTAGAAAGAGCAGTAAGTGATCATTCCAGAGATAGAAAGAGCAGTAAGTGATCATTCCAGTGATAGAAAGAGCAGTAAGTGATCATTCCAGTGTTAGAAAGAGCAGTAAGTGATCATTCCAGAGTTAGAAAGAGCAGTAAGTGATCATTCCAGTGATAGAAAGAGCAGTAAGTGATCATTCCAGAGTTAGAAAGAGCAGTAAGTGATCATTCCAGTGATAGAAAGAGCAGTAAGTGATCATTCCAGAGTTAGAAAGAGCAGTAAGTGATCATTCCAGAGTTAGAAAGAGCAGTAAGTGATCATTCCAGTGATAGAAAGAGCAGTAAGTGATCATTCCAGAGTTAGAAAGAGCAGTAAGTGATCATTCCAGTGATAGAAAGAGCAGTAAGTGATCATTCCAGTGATAGAAAGAGCAGTAAGTGATCATTCCAGAGATAGAAAGAGCAGTAAGTGATCATTCCAGTGATAGAAAGAGCAGTAAGTGATCATTCCAGTGATAGAAAGAGCAGTAAGTGATCATTCCAGTGATAGAAAGAGCAGTAAGTGATCATTCCAGTGATAGAAAGAGCAGTAAGTGATCATTCCAGAGTTAGAAAGAGCAGTAAGTGATCATTCCAGTGATAGAAAGAGCAGTAAGTGATCATTCCAGAGTTAGAAAGAGCAGTAAGTGATCATTCCAGAGTTAGAAAGAGCAGTAAGTGATCATTCCAGTGATAGAAAGAGCAGTAAGTGATCATTCCAGAGTTAGAAAGAGCAGTAAGTGATCATTCCAGAGTTAGAAAGAGCAGTAAGTGATCATTCCAGTGATAGAAAGAGCAGTAAGTGATCATTCCAGAGATAGAAAGAGCAGTAAGTGATCATTCCAGAGATAGAAAGAGCAGTAAGTGATCATTCCAGAGATAGAAAGAGCAGTAAGTGATCATTCCAGTGCACACTGTCAGCATGTAACATAATGTATTAATCATTATTATATATACAGTATATGGTCTCGTGGTATTCTAGCATTGTGGATTAGTGGTTGTAATTAATCTTCCACCGCTCTCTGTTACGGTGCAGTGACAGTAACTCGTTGAATGGTGTAATGATGACGGTTTCAGTTAACAGCAGTGGTGAGTGGATGTAACGTTATGGTCTGTTTTTAGGCCTCTTGCTCATCGAGTTGCTCCGCTATCGTCTGCCACGATTTGATCTGGCTGTTTTATTACAGCAGCCGACGGCAGCGTCTTCTTTTCTACATATTAGATGCTTAACTTCCTCCTAATCTTCCATTAAAAGCTGTTTCTCACTGGGTTTAAAGAACGCAGAACGCCTTCTCAGCGGGCATTCTCCAGGGCAGCTCCCAAGCTCTGGAACTCACTCTCCAATCTCATCAGAGACTCCGATTCCCTCCCCATATTCCAGTCCCGCCTCAAAACCCATCTTTTCTCCTCTGCTTACCCGTAGCCCCCCCCCACCCATCAGTCCGTGTGATTGAGCTTGTGTATGTCGTTCGTCTCCTGTCTGTCTGTCTCACACCGTTTCCCCCCCCGAATATGTTAAGCGTCTTTGAGATCACTAAAAAGCGCTATATAAATCTAATATATATATATATATATATTTACTCCATTTCAGCATCAGTAGATCTGAGATCGACCTCGTGGTCTGTTGAGGAAAAACAGTGAAAGCTCATCTATCTGAAGTACTTCCCTCTTCTTCCTCCTCTTCTTCTGCAGGACCAGCCGTCTCCACAGCAATAACCATCAGATACCTGCTGATGAAGGGATCTCCTCCTCGTCCTCCTCCTCGTCCTCCTCCTCCTCGTCCTCCTCTTCCTCCTCCTCCTCGTCTTCCTCCTCCTCCTCCTCCTCATCCTCCTCCTCCTCGTCCTCCTCCTCTTCCTCCTCCTCTTCCTCCTCCTCCTCCTCCTCCTCCTCGTCTTCCTCCTCCTCCTCCTCCTCCTCCTCCTCCTCCTCGTCTTCCTCCTCCAGAGACAGAAGACCTTTATTCTATTTTTCTAGTGTACATATGAGAGTATAAGAAGTGGCCTTACTGTGAGCTGCTGTTTGAACACTGAATGTATCGACGGCCTCTCCAGCAGCTCCGTCACACCGACCAGCAGTCCTCCGTGCCTTCACCAGCTCGCCTCCGCCTCCGCCTCCGTCTGACCTCCGGATCTACCAAAGAGAAGCTTTACCTCGACAGGTGAGGAGGCTCCACCACCATCATCACATGACCTTTGACCTCCTGTAGACCACCACACTGTGTTTACACTGTAAAAAGTGACTGAATGAAGTGAAGTTAAAACCTTCAGCCTTATCTCGCAGTTTACACGTCATCGATGTCGATGTAAAGCTGCTTCAGACCAGCAGCCAATCAAAGACAAGACATCAACACGTTCATTAAGCTGCCTTCAGATCAGATTACCAGCTGGATAACAACCTGCTGTTTCCCTTTAGATCCTCCATCTCACATAAAGATCCATTATTTACCCGATAAACAACCAGATCAATGTGTGCCTGTAATTTCACAGCAGATCAGCTCTATAGACCCTTTAGTGATGACGTCATGATGAAGTCCTGGTGTTAGCTGGAGGCTAACCAAAGGAAAGACTGGAGGCTAACGCTAGCAGTGGGCAAACATTAGCTGGAGGCTAACGCAAGCAGTGGGCTAACATTAGCTGGAGGCTAACACAAGCAGTGGGCTAAAGTTCCACATCGCAGCTAGCCGTGAGCCGTTAGCTGCTGTTAGCAGAAGGCTAAACTATTAGCAACCCTTTCTCTCCGTCTCTGAAACGCTTCTCTGATGTTGTCCGACTCTCTTTGTGACTGACTTTACTGAAGGATAGTTAACTAGAGACATCCAGAGATCTATACGCCCTCAATTTATCTTTCCAGCGCTGCCATTGGCCGTCTGACCGCTGGCCTCCGGCCCGCTGGTCGGACGGCCGGCTACTTAGTTAGCTTAGCTCGCTAATTCCACCATGCTACAGGAAATGAGTCCAACAGAGGACAGCGCCGGGTCACGGTCCCTCTGCCTCACTCCTCGCCGCTAGGAGACGACTTCACCGGGAGGAGAGCAGGCGTTAGCTAGCTAGCTAGTGTTCTCCAGCCGTGTCCTCCTCCCGCAGTCGTCTCCAGCGGCGTAGCGGTCTAATCTGGTCCCGTTGGTTCATGTGAACTCTCTCAACTACCTCTGGTGATCCTGGAGAGAGAGTGACGGCACATGTTGAGAGAAACTAGGATTATATTCAGCCATTAAAAAAAACAAGACAACAATACTTGCCAGCCAGCGTTATCTAGCCAGCGTTAGCTAGCCAGCGTTAGCTAGCCAGCGTTAGCCAGCCAGCGTTAGCTAACCAGCGTTAGCCAGCCAGCGTTAGCTAGCCAGCGTTAGCCAGCCAGCGTTAGCTAACCAGCGTTAGCCAGCCAGCGTTAGCTAGCCAGCGTTAGCCAGCCAGCGTTAGCTAGCCAGCGTTAGCCAGCCAGCCAGCGTTAGCTAACCAGCATTAGCCAGCCAGCGTTAGCCAGCCAGCGTTAGCTAGCCAGCGTTAGCCAGCCAGCGTTAGCCAGCCAGCGTTAGTTTACATGTCAGAGAATTATTCTGCCTCCAGTTAACGCTCCGCCCATTAAACACGTCACCATGGTTACTAACAGAGGGGGTGGGGGGGTTATAATTAATTCATAATTTGAATCAATTTTCTGTCGATCGATTAATTGACTAATCATTTCAGCTCTAATTGGTACCAAATTGTTTCCTGTAAATCTGCTAGAAGTTATTATGAAATTACAGGCACATATATAAAAACGTGCTAAACTACCGCTATACACTATTCAAATCCACTCTCACATATCAGAAATTACATTATCCACATTCTGATGTATGCAATATTATAGAGTCAGCTGTTTGCTGGCACTAATCGCCCCCCATACAGCAGACTAACTGCCCCCCTTGGCAGCAGAGACAGGAAGTACCCACCGTCACCTACAGGGACCCCAAACTGCTGCATGATGATGTGGCAGTGACCAACACAGAGGATTTCACTTTGTGCTTCCAGTCTCTGTGCTAAGCTAAGCTAACCATGGACCCGGGGCTCTGGCTTTCTTTTGAGGTCATTTCCCTTTTATTTAATTCTGCGTAATTTGAGGGTTTTCGGGACCTTGTGGGGATTTTATATTCTTTATTTAAAACGTACTGTTTTTCTGGGATGATTCCAGTGTTCTTAGACTCACTATTGGGGCTCAATTTAGGGGCAATAAAGGATTTAGAATTGAAGCTGCCTACATGTCAGGAAAATAAAATTGCTCAGTAATTTCCTGATAATTTCCTCGGACGTTTTCCGGAAAGAACTCTGCAATTTGGCACGAATTTATAAAGAAAACTGAGGCAAAGCACTTGATCACTGTACTCGACCTCTGTCTTCTCATCTGACTCTGGAGAACACAGAGAACAGGATGATTTAGTAAAGGTTGGACTGTTCCTTTATATCAGGTTTAATAGAAACAACTGAGGCCCCAGGACGCTTCCCTGAGGACCTCCTCATGTTATTAATATACAGAGATTACTGATCTTTACCAGCAGACTGCCTTCCTCGTTGAACAGAAACTTCAGCAGTTAAACTCTTTGGTTTGAAGTTGACTTTGTGTCTTGTTGTAACTCTGATTGCACTAATCTGTTGATGCTGAAACATTTTGAACTTGTTTTTTTTTTGGAACTTGTTCTAGAGGGACGATGCAGCAGAGACTTTTTGTCCTTTTTTTGGTTTTCTTGTTTTTTGTGAGAACATTACGGTTGATTTTTGTTGTGAATATTGTATATTTTTTTGTTTTTGTTTTTGTGAAATGATGGTTGGTCTTTACAGCTCTTCTGACTTTGGGATCACACATGTCATCTGTAATTATCACCCGTACGTCGTTAATCATGATAGCTCAGCTGTGGTTCATTCAGTTGCACTTTGATTCCTCTGCTACAACATACGTAAATAAGTTCATAATCGCAGCACTGTGACAGTTTTACATGATCTTCTTCAGGTATCTGTTAGCATCGTTAGCTGTCCCCACTGAGACCAACACAGCTGGAAGCTAACGTGCTAGCATCCAGTCTTTAGGCTTGTTAGAATACAGCCGTGTCTCCTTTATGTGATTGTGTCATTTGAATAATTGTTTGAGGATCAAAGGGGGGTCGAGGGTTTTAACTTGTGACCCGCTGGAGGGGTCTCCACCCCCATTTTGGGAACCACTGCTTTAGTCTCAGTGAGAAACGCTAACACTGAACAGTTGGTGCTGTTTTAACTCCGGACTTAAAAATCACACCTCAGATACTTTGTGATGTTCTTTAAAGTCCGGGTGAAGTCAAATCAGACGATTGAACTATTTTATCCCCGTTGAAGTTAGCATGAGGCTAACAGGAAGTTAGGCGGAAGTCTCTGGTGAACATGCTCTACCCATAGACCCTTTTAGTGATGACGTCATGATGAGGTCACGGTGTTAGCTGGAGGCTAACGCTAGCAGTGGGCTAACATTAGCTGGAGGCTAACGCTAGCAGTGGGCTAACATTAGCTGGAGGCTAACGCTAGCAGTGGGCTAACATTAGCTGGAGGCTAACGCTAGCAGTGGGCTAACATTAGCTGGAGGCTAACACTAGCAGTGGGCTAACATTAGCTGGAGGCTAACGCTAGCAGTGGGCTAAAGCTCCACATCTAAATGTCCTCTGTGTTGTTGTCTGAATCCAGATCTCAGACATTAGAGATGAGTAACTGTGATTGGAGCTCTAGAGCTACAATATCAGAGAAGCGTTTCAGAGACGGAGAGAAATGATGCTAATAGTTTAGCATGATGCTAACAGCAGCTAACGTGAGCCGTTAGCTGCTGTTAGCAGAAGGCTAATCTATTAGCAACCCTTTCTCTCCGTCTCTGAAACGCTTCTCTGATATTGTCCGACTCTCTTTGTGACTGACTTTACTGAAGGATAGTTAACTAGAGACATCCAGAGATCTATACGCCCTCAGTTTATCTTTACAGCGCGGCCGTTGGCCTCCAGCCCGCTGGTCGGACGGCCCGTTGGCCACCGGCCCGCTGGTCGGACGGCCCGTTGGCCACCGGCCCGCTGGTCGGACGGCCCGTTGGCCACCGGCCCGCTGGTCGGACGGCCCGTTGGCCTCCAGCCCGCTGGTCTGACGGCCCGTTGGCCTCCGGCCCGCTGGTCTGACGGCCCGTTGGCCACCGGCCCGCTGGTCGGACGGCCCGTTGGCCACCGGCCCGCTGGTCGGACGGCCCGTTGGCCACCGGCCCGCTGGTCAGACGGCCGGCTGGTCAGTCTCCGGACAAGCTAGCTAGCTAACTAATGGAAACAAACCAACGTCATCATGTTGACTAACAGAAGGCGGTTTGTAGAACGCGTTAACATTCTGTTAAAGTAGCGCGCAGCAGTGAGATGGCCAATCAGAAGTGTTGTATTGTAACTGTACATGTAATTAACCCTCACCTGTGATTGACCAGCGTCTCAGAGCAGAGAATATTGATTAATCTTTCACCATTTTCAACCTAATTGTATGTCCTCTGAGGGTTAATGACACATCTTTCTGTGGTGTGACAAACTCCGAGTACATATTTATAATTGCTTTACCCGGACTTTAAACTTCACTGGAATCTGTTGAAAATGAAATATTGTATAATTGAAGAAGCTTTAGTTGTCTGAGTGGACTTTGATGAATCATTTTGTAATAAAACTGATTTTCTTCCAGTTGGCTCTTTACTTCCATTACTGTGACATGTCAGTGCTTTCATTATTCTCCCTCTGTTTCTGCTAGATTATAACACTTTCGTCTTAACATATGTAGGAACCGGCTTGGAGAGGATCAGAATACGTGGTTAATACATAGTTTAGCCTTCTGCTAACGGCAGCTAACCGTGAGCCGTTAGCTGCTGTTAGCAGAAGGCTAAACTATTAGCAACCCTTTCTCTCCGTCTCTGAAACGCTTCTCTGATATTGTCCGACTCTCTTTGTGACTGACTTTACTGAAGGATAGTTAACTAGAGACATCCAGAGATCTATACGCCCTGAGTTTATCTTTACAGCGCTGCCGCTGGCCACCGGCCCGCTGGTCGGACGGCCCGTTGGCCACCGGCCCGCTGGTCGGACGGCCCGTTGGCCACCGGACCGCTGGCCGGACGGCCCGTTGGCCACCGGACCGCTGGTCGGACGGCCGGCTACTTAGCTAGCTTAGTTTGCTAATTCCACCACGCTACAGGAAATGAGCCCAACAGAGGACAGCGCCGGGTCACGGTCCCTCTGCCTCGCTCCTCGCCACTAGGAGACGACTTCACCTGCAGTAGTCTCCAGCGGTGTAGGGGTTTAATCTGGTCCCGTTGGTTCATGTTAACTTTGTCAACTCCCTCTGGTGATCCTGGAGAGAGAGTGACGGCACATGTTGAGAGGAACTAGATTATCTTCAGCCATCGTTAAAAAAAACAAGACAACAATACCTGCTAGCCAGCGTTAGCTAACGTGTTCAGAGTTATTCTGCCTCCACTGAACAGAAAAAAAACAGAAAAAGGGGTCTATTCAAACCTTTATTTAACCAGGCAAGTCATTAAGAACAAATTCTTTTATATGGTCTATGGTTTTCTTAACGGACTCTCGTCTGAGGCCGTCAGGTCGAGTTCTACAGCAGTTCCTTCTGATCTTTGTTTGGATCAACGATGAGTGAAGCTGAACGCACCCTGAGCCTCGACTCACACCTCACACCGGCTGAACCAGCGGGTCTGTAAACACACAGAGAGAGACATGATAACCACGCTGGAAGAAATATACACATGGAAACATTAATGCCAGAGATGACTCACTGGTGGACTTACCTGAGCAGGTGACCTCCACGATGTAGGGGGAGGATTCTGGTGATACACAGTCCCTCAGAGCAGATCCAAGGCGAACACATACGTGTGTCATCGTCCACACGAGTCTGTCCGAGGACACCTTTCTCCGTCCTACAGAGACAGCAGAGCCACATTCCAGCTCTCGACAGAAGTCGGCCGCGTCCTTCAGGGTCCAGTAAAAGTCGTACAACTGTCTCCACTCTCCCTGTTTTACCTCCAGTGTTCCAGAACAGCGACTGGATCCTCCCACCAACCGGACTGGTTCTGAACAGAAACAAGAGAGTCGTCAGTAAAAAGAATAAAGTGAGTTTCATTAGAACAGAAATGAACCAGATCAGAGCTGCAGCTCCTCTTCTACCTGAGCAGGTGAGTCCAACAGCTTTGCCAGGTGAGCAGGTGTTTCTCTCTGAGCCTGAGCTTCTACAGTCCAGGAGAGCAGACTCAGTTCCTCCACACTGGAACTCTTTGGTCCACATTGAAGCCTCCACGTCTCCATAGAGCGCCCCCTGGAGGACTGAAGGAGCCCCACAGCCAAGCTCCCTACAGACCACCTCAGCATCCTGCTGGTCAAAGTCAGCATCACACACTGAGGACCACGACTGGGTAGACTGGTTAGACTGGTTAGACATCACCTCCAGTCTGCCTGAACACAGACTAGTCCCATTCACCAGCCTGACAGAGTCTGGAGAGAGACAGAGAGCACTGAGCTTCCAGAAACAAGACCTCTTCTTTACCTTTTAGGATGTCATTGTCCTGAATAAGTTCACAGTTCAGTCCAACGGAAACACCGACTGTCACTGTGACGGAGGAAGGAACACACCGGAACCATGACTGTCAGAGATGACCTCACTGATGGACTGACCTGAGCAGGTGATCTCCAGGATGTAGGAAGAGGAATCTGCTGTTAAACAGTACCCCAGACGAGATCTGGAGTAGAAACAGTCAGAATTCATCGTCCATATAGGTCTGTCTGAGGACTCCTTTCTCCATCTTGTAGAAACAGCAGAGCCACAGTCCAGCTCCCTGCAGAATGGAGCAGCGTGCTTCAGGGTCCACTCGTTGTCATACACTGGTTTCCACTGTCCCGACTGTTTCACCTCCAGTGTTCCAGCACAGCGACTGGATCCTCCCACCAACCTGACCGGTTCTGAACAGAAACAGGGGAAAAAGAGTTAGTTTTATTTCCTCAAACCTCTGCAGCAAGTCCGTAGACCTCCGCAGCAAGTCCGTAGACCTCCGCAGCAAGTCCAAAGACCTCTGCAGCAAGTCCGTAGACCTCTGCAGCAAGTCCGTAGACCTCCGCAGCAAGTCCGTAGACCTCCGCAGCAAGTCCAAAGACCTCTGCAGCAAGTCCAAAGACCTCTGCAGCAAGTCCGTAGACCTCCGCAGCAAGTCCGTAGACCTCCGCAGAAAGTCCAAAGACCTCTGCAGCAAGTCCAAAGACCTCTGCAGCAAGTCCAAAGACCTCTACAGCAAGTCCGTAGACCTCCGCAGCAAGTCCGTAGACCTCCGCAGCAAGTCCGTAGACCTCCGCAGCAAGTCCGTAGACCTCCGCAGCAAGTCCAAAGACCTCTGCAGCAAGTCCAAAGACCTCTGCAGCAAGTCCAAAGACCTCTGCAGCAAGTCCGTAGACCTCCGCAGCAAGTCCAAAGACCTCTGCAGCAAGTCCAAAGACCTCTGCAGCAAGTCCAAAGACCTCTGCAGCAAGTCCAAAGACCTCTGCAGCTAGTCCGTAGACCTCTACAGCTAGTCCATAGACCTCTACAGCTAGTCCCTAGACCTCTGCAGGTAGTCCCTAGACCTTACCAACTAGTCCCCAGACCTCTACAGCTAGTCCGTAGACCTCTACAGCTAGTCCATAGACCTCTACAGCTAGTCCCTAGACCTCTGCAGGTAGTCCCTAGACCTCTACAGCTAGTCCCTAGACCTCTACAGATAGTCCATAGACCTCTACAGGAAGTCCCCAGACCTCTACAGCTAGTCCCTAGACCTCTGCAGGTAGTCCCTAGACCTCTACAGCTAGTCCCTAGACCTCTACAGCTAGTCCATAGACCTCTACAGGTAGTCCCCAGACCTCTACAGGTAGTCCGTAGACCTCTACAGGAAGTCCCCAGACCTCTACAGGTAGTCCGTAGACCTCTACAGGTAGTCCCCAGACCTCTACAGGTAGTCCTCAGACCTCTACAGGTAGTCCCCAGACCTCTACAGCTAGTCCTCAGACCTCTACAGGTAGTCCTCAGACCTCTACAGGTAGTCCCCAGACCTCTACAGCTAGTCCTCAGACCTCTACAGGTAGTCCCCAGACCTCTACAGGTAGTCCGTAGACCTCTACAGCTAGTCCGTAGACCTCTACAGGTAGTCCCCAGACCTTACCAACTAGTCTGTAGACCTCTACAGGTAGTCCCCAGACCTCTACAGGTAGTCCGTAGACCTCTACAGCTAGTCCGTAGACCTCTACAGGTAGTCCCTAGACCTCTACAGGTAGTCCGTAGACCTCTGCAGGTAGTCCGTAGACCTCTACAGGTAGTCCCCAGACCTCTACAGGTAGTCCGTAGACCTTTACAGGTAGTCCGTAGACCTCTAGAGGTAGTCCCCAGACCTCTACAGGTAGTCCCCAGACCTCTACAGCTAGTCCGTAGACCTCTACAGCTAGTCCGTAGACCTCTACAGGTAGTCCCCAGACCTTACCAACTAGTCCGTAGACCTCTACAGGTAGTCCCCAGACCTCTACAGGTAGTCCGTAGACCTCTACAGCTAGTCCGTAGACCTCTACAGGTAGTCCCCAGACCTTACCAACTAGTCCGTAGACCTCTACAGGTAGTCCCCAGACCTCTACAGGTAGTCCGTAGACCTCTACAGCTAGTCCGTAGACCTCTACAGGTAGTCCCTAGACCTCTACAGGTAGTCCGTAGACCTCTGCAGGTAGTCCGTAGACCTCTACAGGTAGTCCCCAGACCTCTACAGGTAGTCCCCAGACCTCTACAGGTAGTCCGTAGACCTCTACAGCTAGTCCGTAGACCTCTACAGCTAGTCCGTAGACCTCTACAGGTAGTCCCCAGACCTTACCAACTAGTCCGTAGACCTCTACAGGTAGTCCCCAGACCTCTACAGGTAGTCCGTAGACCTCTACAGGTAGTCCGTAGACCTCTACAGGTAGTCCCCAGACCTCTACAGGTAGTCCGTAGACCTCTACAGGTAGTCCCTAGACCTCTACAGGTAGTCCCTAGACCTCTACAGGTAGTCCGTAGACCTCTACAGGTAGTCCCTAGACCTCTACAGGTAGTCCCTAGACCTCTACAGGTAGTCCGTAGACCTCTACAGGTAGTCCGTAGACCTCTGCAGGTAGTCCGTAGACCTCTACAGGTAGTCCTCAGACCTCTACAGGTAGTCCCCAGACCTCTACAGGTAGTCCGTAGACCTCTACAGGTAGTCCGTAGACCTCTACAGCTAGTCCGTAGACCTCTACAGGTAGTCCCCAGACCTTACCAACTAGTCCGAGTCATCAGTCAGAGAAGAAACATTAGTTTTATTGTGAAACACCAAAAAGACCTCTTCTCTCATATCATCCTCATTTCAACATACCGTTGTGATTGTTGGTGTCTTCTGCCCAGAGACCTGAGATTAGAAAGGAAACATCAACTTCTATAAGAGCAGTATTATTCAACCAGAGCTCCGGACAGAATGGACATGAAGTGTGGCCTGCAGTGTCTCCTGGGTCACGTTGGAGGACCAGTGAATCTGATGTTATCATCAAACTGTCTATGGTTCGGTTCTGGTACTCTGCACAGATCTGACACCTTCCCAAACGCCTACTCACAAGTGTTGGAGACGTATTGTAACACCAGGCGTGAACTGACGTGCTTAGTGACCGGATCACCTGCCGTCACAGTTCAGGTCCTACCTGAGCTCCAGAGCGACACCGAGAGCACCATCAATATGTGATCCATGTCCAGCGTCGTCAGAACCAGCTGGCTTCCACTGTCTGTCCTTGGCTAGTTGTCTTCCTTCCCTAGATGTCGGTTCTGCTGAGTTCTGTCTCTGTGCTGTGAATCAGAGAGGACACATAGAACTAGATAACTTATACTCCCAACAAGTAGTTTACACAACTCGGACTTCAACCACAACTCGCTGCCACCTAACACCATCGGAGCTTGATTCTTTTGGAGGTGGAGGTGGAGGTGGAGGTGGTGTCAGATAGGAGGATACCGTGCAAACCTCCCCTCGTTTTCTCCCCCTTCTCTGGGTTAAATGAAAAATATATGTGAAGTATTGTGTCTTTGTTTAGACCATGGAAATAATTAATATTCAGTTTAAATCTTTACGGGTCAGAAAACGGGACATATTTTATTCGCAGCGGTGGAAGAAGGACTCAGATCGTAGAAATACTACGATGTAGAAATACTCTGTTACAAGTAAAAGTCACGTATCCAAAATGTTTCCCGCTCTGTGACACTACCGACGTTAAGTTTATTTAAATGACATGTTATATCAGACAATAAAAGAGAAGATCAGCGTCTAAAGGAATCAGATGTTATGTTGATGATCTTCTTCTTTCCTTCTATAATAACTAAATATCAGAGACATAAAAAACTGAATAATTCTGACACCAAATGTTTTATTTACCTGTGAAATAGTTTTGTCCCCAAAAGAAGAAGAATGAAATGATTCAAACTTCCCTTTTAGTCGACGTCTTCACAGTGTTGCCTGATAGAGAATAAAACCGTTCAATCTGGACTTTGAATTTGTTTTCCAGAAAAGTGTCAGTGACCCTCGATGACAGCATTGGCAGAGCATTTTGGAACATTTTTCTTGGGCGCTCCCCACATCATCAGCTGTGCTGCTCATCCCACAAATGCATGATCCTTACGAGTGTGACATCATTGTGAAGGTAAATAAACAGACTTTCCAACCATGTAGAATACAATGACCATTAGCATTGTAACAGAGAAATAATCCACCAAACACAAGTTTACGAACTTTCTTTTCCCAGTTAATATATAATCTCACAAATTTTGGAGTTTTAACTCGCAAATTTATGAGTTTATAATCTTGCAATTTCAGATTAGTTAACTCTGAGATTTTAGTCATAAATATACAAGAAAAAACTCAGAAACTTGAGATTATTAAATTGTAAAAAATTTCAAATTTGCGAGAAATAAATTAGTGACGTTAAAACAAATGTGTTAACACATTATCACGTTAATGTTGATATCCCTGATACATATATATCTTATGTTATGAGATTCTATTGTCAGAAAGAGTCCCATCATGAGACTAAAGGTGTCCCGTTACGAGACTAAACGTGTCCCGTTACGAGACTAAACGTGTCCCGTCAGGAGACTAAACAAGTCCCGTCAGGAGACTAAAGGTGTCCCGTCAGGAGACTAAAGGTGTCCCGTCAGGAGACTAAACGTGTCCCGTCAGGAGACTAAAGGTGTCCCGTTACGAGACTAAACCTGTCCCGTCAGGAGACTAAAGGTGTCCCGTCAGGATACTAAAGGTGTCCCGTCAGGAGACTAAAGGTGTCCCGTCAGGATACTAAACGTGTCCCGTCAGGAGACTAAAGGTGTCCCGTTACGAGACTAAACCTGTCCCGTCAGGAGACTAAAGGTGTCCCGTCAGGAGACTAAAGGTGTCCCGTCAGGAGACTAAACGTGTCCCGTTACGAGACTAAACCTGTCCCGTCAGGAGACTAAAGGTGTCCCGTCAGGATACTAAAGGTGTCCCGTCAGGAGACTAAAGGTGTCCCGTCAGGATACTAAACGTGTCCCGTCAGGAGACTAAAGGTGTCCCATTACGAGACTAAACCTGTCCCGTCAGGAGACTAAAGGTGTCCCGTTACGAGACTAAACCTGTCCCGTCAGGAGACTAAAGGTGTCCCGTCAGGAGACTAAAGGTGTCCCGTCAGGAGACTAAAGGTGTCCCGTCAGGATACTAAACGTGTCCCGTCAGGAGACTAAAGGTGTCCCATTACGAGACTAAACCTGTCCCGTCAGGAGACTAAAGGTGTCCCGTTACGAGACTAAACCTGTCCCGTCAGGAGACTAAAGGTGTCCCGTCAGGATACTAAAGGTGTCCCGTCAGGAGACTAAAGGTGTCCCGTCAGGATACTAAACGTGTCCCGTTACGAGACTAAACCTGTCCCGTCAGGAGACTAAAGGTGTCCCGTCAGGATACTAAAGGTGTCCCGTCAGGAGACTAAAGGTGTCCCATTACGAGACTAAACCTGTCCCGTCAGGAGACTAAAGGTGTCCCGTTACGAGACTAAACGTGTCCCGTCAGGAGACTAAAGGTGTCCCGTTACGAGACTAAACCTGTCCCGTCAGGAGACTAAAGGTGTCCCATTACGAGACTAAACGTGTCCCGTCAGGAGACTAAAGGTGTCCCGTTACGAGACTAAACCTGTCCCGTCAGGAGACTAAAGGTGTCCCGTCAGGATACTAAAGGTGTCCCGTCAGGAGACTAAAGGTGTCCCGTCAGGATACTAAACGTGTCCCGTCAGGAGACTAAAGGTGTCCCGTCAGGAGACTAAAGGTGTCCCGTCAGGAGACTAAACCTGTCCCGTTACGAGACTAAACCTGTCCCGTCAGGAGACTAAAGGTGTCCCGTCAGGATACTAAAGGTGTCCCGTCAGGAGACTAAAGGTGTCCCGTCAGGATACTAAACGTGTCCCGTCAGGAGACTAAAGGTGTCCCATTACGAGACTAAACCTGTCCCGTCAGGAGACTAAAGGTGTCCCGTCAGGATACTAAAGGTGTCCCGTCAGGAGACTAAAGGTGTCCCGTCAGGATACTAAACGTGTCCCGTCAGGAGACTAAAGGTGTCCCATTACGAGACTAAACCTGTCCCGTCAGGAGACTAAAGGTGTCCCGTTACGAGACTAAACCTGTCCCGTCAGGAGACTAAAGGTGTCCCGTCAGGAGACTAAAGGTGTCCCGTCAGGAGACTAAAGGTGTCCCGTCAGGATACTAAACGTGTCCCGTCAGGAGACTAAAGGTGTCCCATTACGAGACTAAACCTGTCCCGTCAGGAGACTAAAGGTGTCCCGTTACGAGACTAAACCTGTCCCGTCAGGAGACTAAAGGTGTCCCGTCAGGATACTAAAGGTGTCCCGTCAGGAGACTAAAGGTGTCCCGTCAGGATACTAAACGTGTCCCGTTACGAGACTAAACCTGTCCCGTCAGGAGACTAAAGGTGTCCCGTCAGGATACTAAAGGTGTCCCGTCAGGAGACTAAAGGTGTCCCGTTACGAGACTAAACGTGTCCCGTCAGGAGACTAAAGGTGTCCCGTTACGAGACTAAACCTGTCCCGTCAGGAGACTAAAGGTGTCCCATTACGAGACTAAACGTGTCCCGTCAGGAGACTAAAGGTGTCCCGTTACGAGACTAAACCTGTCCCGTCAGGAGACTAAAGGTGTCCCGTCAGGAGACTAAAGGTGTCCCGTCAGGAGACTAAAGGTGTCCCGTCAGGAGACTAAAGGTGTCCCGTCAGGAGACTAAAGGTGTCCCGTCAGGAGACTAAACGTGTCCCGTCAGGAGACTAAAGGTGTCCCGTTACGAGACTAAACCTGTCCCGTCAGGAGACTAAAGGTGTCCCGTCAGGATACTAAAGGTGTCCCGTCAGGAGACTAAAGGTGTCCCGTCAGGATACTAAACGTGTCCCGTCAGGATACTAAACGTGTCCCGTCAGGAGACTAAAGGTGTCCCGTTACGAGACTAAACCTGTCCCGTCAGGAGACTAAAGGTGTCCCGTCAGGAGACTAAAGGTGTCCCGTCAGGAGACTAAACCTGTCCCGTTACGAGACTAAACCTGTCCCGTCAGGAGACTAAAGGTGTCCCGTCAGGATACTAAAGGTGTCCCGTCAGGAGACTAAAGGTGTCCCGTCAGGATACTAAACGTGTCCCGTCAGGAGACTAAAGGTGTCCCATTACGAGACTAAACCTGTCCCGTCAGGAGACTAAAGGTGTCCTGTTACGAGACTAAACGTGTCCCGTCAGGAGACTAAAGGTGTCCCGTTACGAGACTAAACCTGTCCCGTCAGGAGACTAAAGGTGTCCCGTCAGGAGACTAAAGGTGTCCCATTACGAGACTAAACGTGTCCCGTCAGGAGACTAAAGGTGTCCCGTTACGAGACTAAACCTGTCCTGTCAGGAGACTAAAGGTGTCCCGTCAGGAGACTAAAGGTGTCCCGTCAGGATACTAAACGTGTCCCGTCAGGAGACTAAAGGTGTCCCATTACGAGACTAAACCTGTCCCGTCAGGAGACTAAAGGTGTCCCGTTACGAGACTAAACCTGTCCTGTCAGGAGACTAAAGGTGTCCCGTCAGGAGACTAAAGGTGTCCCGTCAGGAGACTAAAGGTGTCCCGTCAGGATACTAAACGTGTCCCGTCAGGAGACTAAACGTGTCCCGTCAGGAGACTAAAGGTGTCCCGTCAGGAGACTAAAGGTGTCCCGTCAGGAGACTAAACGTGTCCCGTCAGGAGACTAAAGGTGTCCCGTCAGGATACTAAATGTGTCCCGTCAGGAGACTAAAGGTGTCCCGTCAGGATACTAAACGTGTCCCGTCAGGAGACTAAAGGTGTCCCGTTACGAGACTAAACCTGTCCCGTCAGGAGACTAAAGGTGTCCCGTTACGAGACTAAACCTGTCCCGTTACGAGACTAAACCTGTCCCGTCAGGAGACTAAAGGTGTCCCGTTAGGAGACTAAAGGTGTCCCGTCAGGAGACTAAACGTGTCCCGTCAGGAGACTAAAGGTGTCCCGTCAGGATACTAAACGTGTCCCGTCAGGAGACTAAAGGTGTCCCGTCAGGATACTAAAGGTGTCCCGTCAGGAGACTAAACGTGTCCCGTCAGGAGACTAAACGTGTCCCGTCAGGAGACTAAAGGTGTCCCGTTACGAGACTAAAGGTGTCCCGTCAGGATACTAAACGTGTCCCGTCAGGAGACTAAAGGTGTCCCGTTACGAGACTAAACGTGTCCCGTCAGGATACTAAACGTGTCCCGTCAGGAGACTAAAGGTGTCCCGTCAGGATACTAAACGTGTCCCGTCAGGAGACTAAAGGTGTCCCGTTACGAGACTAAAGGTGTCCCGTCAGGAGACTAAACGTGTCCCGTTAGGAGACTAAACCTGTCCCGTCAGGAGACTAAAGGTGTCCCGTCAGGAGACTAAAGGTGTCCCGTTAGGAGACTAAACCTGTCCCGTCAGGAGACTAAACCTGTCCCGTCAGGAGACTAAAGGTGTCCCGTCAGGAGACTAAAGGTGTCCCGTCAGGAGACTAAAGGTGTCCCGTCAGGATACTAAACGTGTCCCGTCAGGAGACTAAAGGTGTCCCATTACGAGACTAAAGGTGTCCCGTTACGAGACTAAACCTGTCCCGTCAGGAGACTAAAGGTGTCCCGTCAGGAGACTAAAGGTGTCCCGTCAGGAGACTAAAGGTGTCCCGTCAGGATACTAAACGTGTCCCGTCAGGAGACTAAAGGTGTCCCGTCAGGAGACTAAACGTGTCCCGTTACGAGACTAAAGGTGTCCCGTCAGGAGACTAAACGTGTCCCGTTACGAGACTAAACCTGTCCCGTCAGGAGACTAAAGGTGTCCCGTCAGGAGACTAAACCTGTCCCGTCAGGAGACTAAAGGTGTCCCGTCAGGAGACTAAAGGTGTCCCGTCAGGAGACTAAACGTGTCCCGTTACGAGACTAAACCTGTCCCGTCAGGAGACTAAAGGTGTCCCATTACGAGACTAAACCTGTCCCGTCAGGAGACTAAAGGTGTCCCGTCAGGAGACTAAAGGTGTCCCGTCAGGAGACTAAAGGTGTCCCGTCAGGATACTAAACGTGTCCCGTCAGGAGACTAAAGGTGTCCCATTACGAGACTAAACCTGTCCCGTCAGGAGACTAAAGGTGTCCCGTTACGAGACTAAACCTGTCCCGTCAGGAGACTAAAGGTGTCCCGTCAGGAGACTAAAGGTGTCCCGTCAGGAGACTAAAGGTGTCCCGTCAGGATACTAAACGTGTCCCGTCAGGAGACTAAAGGTGTCCCATTACGAGACTAAACCTGTCCCGTCAGGAGACTAAAGGTGTCCCGTTACGAGACTAAACCTGTCCCGTCAGGAGACTAAAGGTGTCCCGTCAGGATACTAAAGGTGTCCCGTCAGGAGACTAAAGGTGTCCCGTCAGGAGACTAAAGGTGTCCCGTCAGGATACTAAACGTGTCCCGTTACGAGACTAAACCTGTCCCGTCAGGAGACTAAAGGTGTCCCGTCAGGATACTAAAGGTGTCCCGTCAGGAGACTAAAGGTGTCCCATTACGAGACTAAACCTGTCCCGTCAGGAGACTAAAGGTGTCCCGTTACGAGACTAAACGTGTCCCGTCAGGAGACTAAAGGTGTCCCGTTACGAGACTAAACCTGTCCCGTCAGGAGACTAAAGGTGTCCCATTACGAGACTAAACGTGTCCCGTCAGGAGACTAAAGGTGTCCCGTTACGAGACTAAACCTGTCCCGTCAGGAGACTAAAGGTGTCCCGTCAGGAGACTAAAGGTGTCCCGTCAGGAGACTAAAGGTGTCCCGTCAGGAGACTAAAGGTGTCCCGTCAGGAGACTAAAGGTGTCCCGTCAGGAGACTAAACGTGTCCCGTCAGGAGACTAAAGGTGTCCCGTTACGAGACTAAACCTGTCCCGTCAGGAGACTAAAGGTGTCCCGTCAGGATACTAAAGGTGTCCCGTCAGGAGACTAAAGGTGTCCCGTCAGGATACTAAACGTGTCCCGTCAGGATACTAAACGTGTCCCGTCAGGAGACTAAAGGTGTCCCATTACGAGACTAAACCTGTCCCGTCAGGAGACTAAAGGTGTCCCGTCAGGAGACTAAAGGTGTCCCGTCAGGAGACTAAACCTGTCCCGTTACGAGACTAAACCTGTCCCGTCAGGAGACTAAAGGTGTCCCGTCAGGATACTAAAGGTGTCCCGTCAGGAGACTAAAGGTGTCCCGTCAGGATACTAAACGTGTCCCGTCAGGAGACTAAAGGTGTCCCATTACGAGACTAAACCTGTCCCGTCAGGAGACTAAAGGTGTCCTGTTACGAGACTAAACGTGTCCCGTCAGGAGACTAAAGGTGTCCCGTTACGAGACTAAACCTGTCCCGTCAGGAGACTAAAGGTGTCCCGTTACGAGACTAAAGGTGTCCCGTTACGAGACTAAACCTGTCCCGTCAGGAGACTAAAGGTGTCCCGTCAGGAGACTAAACGTGTCCCGTCAGGAGACTAAAGGTGTCCCGTTACGAGACTAAACCTGTCCCGTCAGGAGACTAAAGGTGTCCCGTCAGGAGACTAAACGTGTCCCGTTACGAGACTAAAGGTGTCCCGTTACGAGACTAAACCTGTCCCGTTACGAGACTAAACCTGTCCCGTCAGGAGACTAAAGGTGTCCCGTTAGGAGACTAAAGGTGTCCCGTCAGGAGACTAAACGTGTCCCGTCAGGAGACTAAAGGTGTCCCGTCAGGATACTAAACGTGTCCCGTCAGGAGACTAAAGGTGTCCCGTCAGGATACTAAAGGTGTCCCGTCAGGAGACTAAACGTGTCCCGTCAGGAGACTAAAGGTGTCCCGTCAGGATACTAAACGTGTCCCGTCAGGAGACTAAAGGTGTCCCGTTACGAGACTAAAGGTGTCCCGTCAGGAGACTAAACGTGTCCCGTTAGGAGACTAAACCTGTCCCGTCAGGAGACTAAAGGTGTCCCGTCAGGAGACTAAAGGTGTCCCGTCAGGAGACTAAAGGTGTCCCGTTAGGAGACTAAACCTGTCCCGTCAGGAGACTAAACCTGTCCCGTCAGGAGACTAAAGGTGTCCCGTCAGGAGACTAAAGGTGTCCCGTTAGGAGACTAAACCTGTCCCGTCAGGAGACTAAACCTGTCCCGTCAGGAGACTAAAGGTGTCCCGTCAGGAGACTAAAGGTGTCCCGTTAGGAGACTAAACCTGTCCCATCAGGAGACTAAACCTGTCCCGTCAGGAGACTAAAGGTGTCCCGTCAGGAGACTAAACCTGTCCCGTTAGGAGACTAAAGGTGTCCCATTACGAGACTAAACCTGTCCCGTCAGGAGACTAAAGGTGTCCCGTTACGAGACTAAACCTGTCCCGTTACGAGACTAAACCTGTCCCGTCAGGAGACTAAAGGTGTCCCGTCAGGAGACTAAACGTGTCCCGTCAGGAGACTAAAGGTGTCCCGTCAGGATACTAAACGTGTCCCGTCAGGAGACTAAAGGTGTCCCGTTACGAGACTAAACCTGTCCCGTCAGGAGACTAAAGGTGTCCCGTCAGGAGACTAAAGGTGTCCCGTTAGGAGACTAAACCTGTCCCGTCAGGAGACTAAACCTGTCCCGTCAGGAGACTAAAGGTGTCCCGTCAGGAGACTAAACCTGTCCCGTCAGGAGACTAAACCTGTCCCGTTAGGAGACTAAACGTGTAATTCAGTGTGAAAGTGAGAGTTGCGAGTCATCAGTGAACAGTTTCATAATAAATATTGAAAGATGAAATAAAGACGTCGTCCACAGACACAGAACGAGCTTTATTGTCCCCCCCGACCCGTAAAGTAAACACATGTCGTTGATGATGAGAGTTTTATTGCCATAAACAGTGAAGGAAATAAAAATGAACAAAAAGAAAAAGTTAAAACAGCCGTTTTTATTCTACAGTACAGTAAAGCAAACGTCCAGGAGAACAAACAAACTGTTTATCAGCGGCACAAACGTTGTCAAAGCGGCGCAGACCCAAACCGACCCAAACCGACCAAAACCACCGATTGAAGGTTTAAACCCCCGTTCGCCGGACCCTCTACGGACCCGATCCTGATCCCGATCCACGCGGACCTGAAAACCTTCACCTGGACCAGGTTTACGCTCTGTGTCTCAGAAAATTAAAGATGAAAATTAAGGAATGCAAAAAATGACAGTTTTAAAACTATAAACCAAACTTCATTGTTGGAGAATCAGAATCATCATGATCAGAACAATTTGGACTTTTTGCAGTTCATTCAAAACTTTTCATCAATTTTTACAAAAGTGTTTTTGTGGCAGTCGGCTTCTACAAGATGAACACTGAAATAACAAAAACAGCACAAAAACCTTTAAATCTCTTCGCTCCTGCCGGTAACACGGGTGATGTGTTAGCGCCACCGTCTGGTCGGGGGAGGGGGGGGTATGTGGCTGCTGATTTAAATGAGTCAGTGCTGCAATCAAAGACAGATGGAAGAAGAACAAACGGGAGGAGATGAAGAAAAAAAGGAAGGAAACAATAAAAATTAAGGAAAACAGGGCAAAGAAACATTATTTTATGTCCCTCTCTTTCCTTCCTTCCTCCCATGAACGCTGCGTTTCAATCATCAATAATCAATAATCAATCAGTCGTATCGGAGCCACCGGGTGATAAATGATGGACAGAGTGAGGAGGAAGAGGGGAGAAAGAAACCTGAGAAGATGGAAAACAAACAGAAATGAGGAAAGACGGGAACAAAGAAGAGAAGTTAAATCTTTCTTTCCCTCCGTTGTTTTCTTTAAAATGAATCTTTTCTGTCGTTAAACTGTGTCGGTGAGGAAATATAAAAGAATGACAAAGAAAAGAGCTCCAAAAACAGAAATTAAAGATAAAAACACATTTTCTTTGTCTCTCGTTACATTTTCCCATCTAGTCTTCTTTCTACGACAGCGTATCAGAGCTGCTGTAGCAGAGCAAATAAAGAATAAAAATACAAAGCCGGGAGAGGGGGGGAATATTCAGAGAAAAAAAATTGAATTTCAGAGATTATAAAGTGATAAATATGTGAGAAAAAACTCGGAAATTTACACGGTTATAAAGTCGTAAATTTGCAAGACAAAACTCGTAAAAAAAAAAGATGAAATTTAAGGGATTATACAGTTGTGAATTTGTGAGAAACTTGCAAGAAATTTGCAAGAAAAACTCAGAAATATCTAAGATTATTAAGGTCGTAAATTTGCCAGAAAAAAACTCAGAAATTTGCAAGAAAAAAATAAGACATATGCGAGATTGTTACGTCATAAATTTACGAGAAAAAACTCGAAAATGTTCAAGATTGTAAAGTCGTAATTTTAGGAGAAAAAAAAACTGAAATTTGCGAGATTGTAAAGTTGTGAATTTGCGAGAAAAAATCTCGGAAAATAGTGGCGTACAAACCGTGTCAATGAAAATCTGTTAAAAAAAAAATAAGACATTTGCGAGATTGTCATAAAAACTCAAAAATGTTCAAGATTGTTAAGTCGTAATTTTAGGAGAAAAAAACCCAGAAATTTGCGAGATTATAAAGTCGTAAATTTGCAAGACAAAACTCGTAAAAAAAAGAAGAAATTTAAGAGATCATACAGTTGTGAATTTGCGAGAAAAAGTCTTGGAAATTCTCTGAGTTTATAAAATAAATTTAAAATATCCAAGATTATTAAAATCGTACATTTGCAAGAAAAAAACTCAAATTTGCAAGAAAAAAATAAAACATTTGCGAGATTGTTCCGTCATAAATTTACGAGAAAAAACCCCCAGAAATTTGCGAGATTATAAAGTTGTGAATTTGCGAGGAAAAAACTCGGAAAATAGTGTCGTACAAACCGTGTTAATGAAAATCAGTTATTTTTGTGTTTCGGAACCATCGTCTCTACTTTGCTGTAACTCTTATATCAGTATCTACGTTAATAAAAGAA